>NC_136071.1:1077507917-1077802917 GCF_964261635.1 Lissotriton helveticus | reverse complement strand
TAGGGGTACTTACGGAGACACTGTGAGCTAGCAGGTCGATAGGCCAGCATATCTTGAGGCGGTGCAAAGAATCAGTCTGACACCATCTCAACATTTATGTTGTTCCACAAACGCAAAGTTTTGACTGAGAATTTAGAAGCTGTACAGCAGTCTGTCATTTCCAATGGAGAAAAAGCTCCACATCAGTGTCCAGAACCTTTGTTCCATCCAGCTGGCTCTAAAAGTTTTTCTCCTGTTCATCAGAGAAAAGGTGGTGCAGGTCCTGAAGGACAATACGGCCAGCGTATTGTGCTACAACAAGCAGAGCAGCATGATATCTTGGCTCTTACACCTGGAAGCACTGAACTGTTGGAGATGGCTGGACCATCAAGGGAAATGTTTGGTATCCACTTATTTCGCAGTATCACTCAATGCCAGTTGAGCTCAGCAAACGTCAACTGGCAGACCAGGAATGGCATCTTCAGCCCATGATGGCTCATCCTTCTTTGCCTACTGGGGCTTGCCATTACTTGATCTTTTCACCCTTGTCTAGAATACAGAGTTTTTTGTTGATTGCATACTGGAATTCCCACCATAAGGAACCCTAAGGGACACATTCCACAGGAGCTTGCCACAGCTGCTTCTCTTGCATCAGGCTTTCAGGACGATCATGACAGACCAAGCACAAATCATCATGATAACTACTGGCGTTTGGGACAGAACAGTATGGAATTCCAACCTATGGAGCCTGAGCATTTGCCACCTGTTCATTTGTCTTTTTGAGAGGACTTCCTGTCTCAGCAACAAAGTAGGATCAGGCATCCAAATCGCCACATTCTACACCTCCATGCTTGAAGACTGAGTGGTGACAACTTTACAGGTTCGATTTTCCTCCTGTAGTAGTAGAAGTCCTTCTTTCAGACAGACACCACTCAACTAAATCCATCTAATCTTTGTGTTGGGAAAGATTTGTTGCATGGTGTGGAGACTGTCAGTTTAATCCTCTACAGGCCAAGTTATCTAACATGTGGTTCTGTTCCTCTTTGGCTCACCGAGCCTTTGCAGTGGACACAGTTAAAGGTCATATGCTGGCTCTTTCAGACTTTTTATGCCTGTCTTACCAACCTTCCTTATGTAAGCCACCCATTGTGATGACGTTTCTGAAGGGTTTCATGCATATGTTTCTGCCAAAGCCTTTTATTTTGCCTTAGTTGGACCATCGTGTCCCTAATGTGCACACAGATCGAATCCATGCATAGTTGCTTTGTATGGTTCCTTACCATAAAGACAGTCTTTCTTATTGCTAACACTTCACTTGCGTTGTCACAGGCCCTGTCAGTGCAGCCTCCATACTCTACTTTCTTTCCTAACAATTTGGTGCTGAGAACTTGGGCCATTCCATGTAGGTCAGTACATCACTCTTCCTACTATTTTATTCCACCACATTGTTCTTGTGCTCAGGAGGGCAGAGTTTATACATTTAGTGCACAAAACAATACCATGTAGTTGACCAGCTTTACTGGGGCTAATAAGAGAAAGGAGATGCAGAGACGAACCCAATTTTGGTGGATAGTCCTGTGCGTTTAGACATATTATTCCCAGACCAAGAAGAAACTTCCAGAGGGCGTACAAGCTCAATCCACAAGGGCCAAAGTTGACTCAACAGTATTGGCAGGGGATATCCCTACCCTAGACATATTCCTGGCTGTTCCAGGGTGCATTGACAAAGTGCAATTCACGGTTCTGCACAACTTTTTGGTGCGAGTCTCCTACTCGGACCATCCACCTTTTGGTAGATGCTATTATATAAATAGTGACTCGTTATTTTAACATATATATAGATTATGTGGACATCATTTTTAGGTCTCTCCAACTAACCAGTGCATGCGCTGTTTTTTTGTGAGACAGATGGTTAACTTACAATTCGAGACATCAATTTGGTTGGCTTTATTGTTCTCATTTGCTTGATTTTCATTCGTAAGTATGTGTGGGCATTCCTTCCACATTTTGTGCTTGTCCCTCCCCTGACGCATGGACGTGTTACTTGTTCCCTTCCTCTGCTCGCTTTTCAAGCATTCATTTTTTCTTTAAGTACTGAGACAGTGCATGTGTTTTCCAGCTGTCTCTCTCGTGTGCTTCTTGTCCTCCATCTGGTGTGGTCAGTGTTCCTCATTCTCACCCATGTGTTTCTCCCTGCCAGCTCCACATTGCTCTCTCTTGCCCGTTTGGTCTTCTCCCACCCACGCCCTCCATGTTACTTCCACCTCCCAACCACGCCCTGTGTACTGCTTCTGACCCTACCTGTGTCCTTTGTTGCTTGGGCCCCAACTGCCCCTGGGTTGCTTCTCCCCCCCACCACTGTGCTCTCCTTGTTGCTTCTGCCCTCCCCTCACACCCCATTGTTGGTTCTGCCCACCCTTTACTTCCACCCACCATGTTGTTTTCCCGTCCCCAAAAAACTTTTGCATGTTTTTTTTCCTTTTTAGTTAGGGATTCAACTGGATTAGTAATTAAAAAGCAAAAACATAATTGTGTAGATGCAAAATGACAGGCACGGCCGCAGCAAAGTTGTTTTGTTTAATTCTTTAGTCAAGCTGCACAACATCGGGAAGGCTATGCTGCTTGGCTAAAAAAAAACATTGGCAAAGACAGTAGGTCGCAAGGGCGAGACTATTGGCTTTGCCAGTGTTTTTTAATTAACATGTTCAAGTTGAAATGTTAAGCAGTTGTCCTCTCTAAATATAAACTTTTTGTTAATGACAGCGGTTCACTTATACATTGGCAAATCTACCGTTTTTAATTAAAATGTGCTCTTAACTTTTGAAATTTTAAGCCTACATCTAACAAAATGTATATTTAAATCTTCGTCATATTGCTTGTGTTTTCCTTATGTTTAACTACCGTGTCCATAAATGCATTTAGTATAACATTAGTTCCATTTTTTACAACAGTTGTACTGTGCTACCGAAAACAGGGACACAAACAATATTTCTTTTCTTGTAAGAGGACAGGCCGAGTAAAGACTGCGTTAAAGAACACCGTCTCCAGTGGGTGCCACGGGCAAAGGGGGTGCTCTCAGTTACAGAAACTGGGTTCTAGCTCCCAGCTGAGTATTCCTTACCCCCCATAAACTCACCTGATCCTGCTCAAGCTGCTGTTGGAAAACCCCTGAAACTACAGCTACGTCTGCAGTTCTCTTGGCAGAGCAGCAGTTGTTCTTTGAGACGAACAAACGGGCTACCCTTCTACCCACCATTGACCTGCTTTTTAAGCTCATTCAGGCATTAATTCAGACATTCTTTTGCAGCCTTGCTTTACACTGTATTGGGGAGCATATTCTCTTGTATCTTTAAAGAGTAAGAAATATCTGCCCTGCCTTCTTTTTTGCTTTATGCGAGATAACATATATAACCCCGGTGTGTCCCAACTATTAAAGTAACAAAGGTAGCAAGAAAAGGCTTTTATGGATTAGAGAGTGGAATTAAGTGGTGCGTTGGAAATTGCTATTCCTGTGTACAGAGAAGCTTGCTCATCTGCCAGGCTCTCTCCATCTTGCATTTGACTCACGTGGGCGCACGAGGACTTCACTCCAAAGACACACACTCTCAAACTAAATGCACAACTTCTGTGTCACCTGTGTGCAATTTTCAAAATTCATGTACAGCAGAAACTAGTGCTGACAATCTTGGCCATCCAGGAGTCCATGTTAACCGGGCAGTTGGTTCTTGTTTCTCACAGATGATACTTATGCATTGAAATTTCAATAAGCTCCACAGCCCAACCATGCTGACCTATGACAAGTTCTTCCTGTACTTAGCTGCTAACATTGAGCATCATTACATTGAATTCCCTTAAATCCGTCCTTCACTCAAACCAAGTATAGTAGACTCCAGACTTTCAGATTTAGTAAAAACGAATGTCATTCTTTGCAGTGTCTGAAATCCTAGGTACATATCCAAGTGACTTATGCCGCCTCTTTCATAAGCTGCTAGAGCAGAAGGAGTTAGGTCCTGGGTCATGTGAGGGGCTGGACCATATATATCAATATAAACATACAATTTGACCCCCACACCTTTGGTTTAAGCTTGTTATTAGAACAACAATAATCAGGACTATTTCTGATTATGTGGGCTTACTTATTTTGGCCCTTTACTTTATTATTCATTCAGATCGAGAAGTTTGTTATGTTTGAGAGACACACGAAACAAATGATAATTAATCAAAGTATAAGAATTCACAAATGACAATACATTATTTTCAAATACATTGAGTCATACAATACAAAGGAAAACTTTAAAGCAGAAATGTTTGCACATTATTTACAGTGATAATATGTATCGAATAGTGAAAAAAGGAGGGATTATTTACAGTGATAGCATGTATCGAATAGTGAAAAAAGGTGATGATTCTTTTGAAAGAATCTACATGAAGGCTAGTGGATACAAATAAATCAATATTATATCACAATAATTGCTTTATGTTTTTTTGTAGCCTTCTTGCTGCCACAATAATTGCTTTATGTTTTTTTGTAGCCTTCTTGCTGCCGACGCGTTTCGACCTGTTAAATCAATCAACGCGGTCTCATCAGGGCCTTTTCACTTTGTTCTTTACTATAAAGGATTTTTGTGCAAAAGAAGAGAAAAACGTCTTAATTTTATTCTTTTAGACCCATTTGCCCATCTTTAGCTTAAGTCTATGACAGTGGTATACCTTTAGCATGAGTGCAGCCGGATCCGGAGGGTTCAACAGCTTCCTTTTCTTTTTTATGTTGCTGAGAACTCTGTAAACTCGGCAGCAAGAAGGCTACAAAAAACATAAAGCAATTATTGTGGCAGCAAGAAGGCTACAAAAAAACATAAAGCAATTATTGTGATATAATATTGATTTATTTGTATCCACTAGCCTTCATGTAGATTCTTTCAAAAGAATCATCACCTTTTTTCACTATTCGATACATGCTATCACTGTAAATAATCCCTCCTTTTTTCACTATTCGATACATATTATCACTGTAAATAATGTGCAAAAATTTCTGCTTTAAAGTTTTCCTTTGTATTGTATGACTCAATGTATTTGAAAATAATGTATTGTCATTTGTGAATTCTTATACTTTGATTAATTATCATTTGTTTCGTGTGTCTCTCAAACATAACAAACTTCTCGATCTGAATGAATAATAAAGTAAAGGGCCAAAATAAGTAAGCCCACATAATCAGAAATAGTCCTGATTATTGTTGTTCTAATAACAAGCTTAAACCAAAGGTGTGGGGGTCAAATTGTATGCCTCTTTCATAAGAGCATTCCACAGCAGCTGATCATTTTGAAATTCACTTTAATGGTTTATTAAAGTATATTATAAGAAATATATCTGCATTACTTTTATATTTTACTGCTTAATGGGCCTTCCTCGTGCTGTAAAATAGAGAAATAAAAATGTATCCATCTTAAACATTTTTGTGACCATTAGAAGAACATCGCAGTGTTTCAAAGGGTACGTTTAATTGAAGATATGCAGATGCCCGTCAGCTGCTGCACAAATCTTATTATAATTCTTTTATTAAATTAATCCATTTGATGAGCTATTGTTAATATCTAGAAGCCCTTAATTATTACTTGTGGTTAGCACACAAAATACAATATAACAAGTGGTAACATGTGTAGTACAAGACACGTGCCATTGAAAACCTCTTATTATCGTGAATGTACGCTGAGTAGTAAAACCTCAAGTAGATTTTCTGAAAACGCTAAAAAGTGAAACATGCTTTTTTCTCACCCTAATCAGCTCCCATTATATATGGATTGCTCTCAATAATACACTGAAATTCCATAAATATTAACTATATATGACCTGAGAACTACTCCCTTATTAGTACGTTCCCCTTCAGAAATGTGTGTTTGCAGTTCTATCTATAGTGTCACTGCGAATGTATCCAAATAAAGTGCAAAGATTTGGAAATGGCAAGCCTTCTGTGCTTGTTAGGGTAAGTATAAGGACTTGTTTGGAGTGCATCATATGCTGTAGTCCATAAGGTGGTCCTGTAATGCAGTCAAGGACCTTGTATTTTCCATACTATTCTACTTGTTAAATGTCTGTTAATTGTCGTATGATGTTATTTGATGGTTATCCTTCCATCCGGATGGATCGTTTCTGCTGGTGGAAAGAAAGATCAGGATACGAAAGCCATGCAGAATGTGGTCTGCCTCCAGGTATTATTTGAGTGATGCCCCTTCCCTCTATTTTGTGGTTTCTTTTTCAAAGAGTTAACGTGGGTCTTGCTGATGATGGTTTAGATTTACTCTGACTTATTGGGTTTGTCCCTGATGAGTTAAAAACTTCATCAGTTCTCTGTGATCGTTGTCACAACAATTTCTGAAATCTGCCATTAGTTCTGTAGTCTTGGTAGGGCAGAAACTAGCTTTGTTTCCTGTTGTGTTGATGCCAAAATTAGCGCTAGAGTTTGTAAAAAAAATATGTAAAATATGTTGAGGAGGTCCTTACGAGGCTCTGTCATTAATGTGACTATTCTGGTATAGAAAGCAGTAATTTAGTGGGGAATTATGTCAGTCACAAATGGTGGGTAAGGCCTACTATCTCTCAGTTAAAAATGTAAATTAATTTGGAAGTTTGAATGACATCACCTGGATTTGGGAACTCAATTTTGTACTTGTTTATACACTTCAGAGTTCTATAACACCATCGAGAACAGGCAATGTTTTTGCACTTTGAAGTTTCTACAAGAACACTCATTAGAATACCTCTTTGCTGGAATGGAGCACAGGACTCCCATACGCCTTCCACTTCTGGCTCTCCTGAGTTCTGAAGGAGATCAAGAGTGATAGGACTGAAGTCATCCTAGTGGATAACGATTGGGCCAGGAGAGTGTGGACGTTCTGGGCATGATGAACTACCGTCTGATTAGACTGCCACATTGTGAGGACCTCTTGTCTCAGCAACAGAGTTGGAACTCAACTCGATTCAACTTAGTCTACACCTACATGTATTTTTAGGTTGAGTGGTGGCAAGTAGCTGAACTGGGTTTGAAGTCGTAAGTGGTGTATCTCATCCGTGCCACAAGATGTCCTTCCACAAAATCCATTTATGTTGAGCACCAGTGCAAATTTGTGACTTGGTGGGGTGTTCGCAACACCGAGACCTACAGACAAAGCTGTTGGATGGCCTTTTGTTTGTTTTGTCTTTCATCCAGCAACGCCTTGTAGTGGATACTCTCAAAGATAATTTGCTGGCCCTTAAGGACTATCTGTGTTTGCCAGACTCAACGCCCTTGTTAAGATCACCTGTTGTGATGATGTTAATGAAAGGTTTGACACATGTTTCCTGCCAAGCCCTTTATGATGCTACAGTGGGACCGTACCTTGACCTCTACCTTTACATTTTAGCTGCTCTCTGATTCTCCTGACAATCTATCTCATTGTAGTTACATCAGCTTGTTGCATGAGTGAACATCAAACACTTCCAGTGCCCCTGCCCTGCACACCCCTTTTCCCAGACAGATTTGTGCTGAGAACTCGAACTACCATCCTATCAAAAGTTGTGACTTCCTTTCACATTGGGCAATCCATCCCTCTACCAGTGTTATTTGCAACCCCTCACCTCTCAAAAAAGGAGGAGAGGCTCCATCGTTTTGCCCTCAAAAGGGCTTTTCGTTTTTACATTGATCATACCAGGAACCATCGAATGACGAACATCTTTTTGTGGGGTTCTCCGGAGTGAAGAAAGTGAAAGGGGTGCAGAAGAGGACTGTGTCGAGGTGGATAGTCCTCTGCTTTAAGATCTGCTATGCACTGGCCAAGAAATCGTTTCTAGAAGGTCTGAGAGCCCATTCCACCAGAACTAAGCTGCTACCTCTGTGCTGCCACGTAAATAACCTTGTTCTTGACATCTGTCATGCTCCAATGTGATTGGCAGTCCATACTTTCACGCAGCACTTCTACCGTGACAGCCATGTCTATCTAGAAAGTCATTATGCAGTCTCGGTCCTACAAACCCACTCCACAGAGCCTCCACCTATCTAGTCTGAGGAAAGGAATCTGTAATTGGATGTATCTATTAAAAGAACATGTTACTTACCTTCTCTAACATTATCTCTGGTGGATACTCTAACCATAGATTGCTTGCTGCTCTCCCACCTCCCCATAATGTGATGTGATCTCTTTCTAACATCTGTAAAGGCCCCAAGTTAGTATTCAGCTTGCCTTTACCAACTGTTGTTAATCTACTACAACTGAGGATGTGGAAAGGGTAAAGTGAAGAAAATTATGTCTGTGTTCAGGGGTGGCGCTTATAGGTGGCTCTTCTCTGTCACTTTTTTGGGTGGTATGTAGTGTAAACCCGCACGTTACCAGCTAGCGGCAGACAAGAGCACTGCAATGAAAAAATCTCCAAAGGAGTAACTTATGCTCTCCTGCACTGCTCTTTCATAAAGTCACAGGACTGAATCAGAACAGCAAGCAGTACATGGAAATATTTAAAACTATACACATCATAATGATATTAAGGAACACTGTTTTTATCATCATTAGCCATAAGGAGCAGCTGTGCTTAGGCTCAAAATGTGTGTACCTAAGAAACGTCAGGACCATGTTAAGTTCCCACCGAAGTATCACAAATAGTTTGGAAGGAAACATGTCAAACTTTATTATGTTATGTGGATTTTTAGAAGACGGCTAATCAGCCGTGAGGGTATCCGGGTGCTGAATAAGGCAGTCCAGACCAAAGCTCAAGTATATATACAAGGCATCTATAAGTATGCTCATTTACAGAAGAGAGGCTGGGAAGTGTGACTTTTTGGTTGATTCTCCTGAACTCCACTCAATAGCCACTCTTCATCATGCTTTGCTCAACAGATTAATGCAGGTTGTAGTGTAAACCAGGATGTGACTGCTCAGAACTCTTCCCCTTAAATTGGACATCCCTCTTCCTAATGCTCTTCACCATTGTCATGCCTTCATAATTCCATCCGCATCCCCATCTCAAGTACAAGGCCAGCGCTAAGTGGACTTACCAAGAACTTCTTAACATGTGCTCTTCTTTTGCCTATTCCCCTTTTTGAAAGGCACAGATGAAGAAGTAACATGTGACAATCCTGAAAACCACATCCTTGAATTGTATACACAGATAGACCCATTATTGCGAAGTCATAATATAGGTGACAAACTATTCTAAAGGTCCTTGAGGTAGACTTCTGAATATGTCACGTTAGGGGGTTTGTAGAGCGCTTGGTTACACCAGATGGAGTGTCCCTGTGCTAAGATTCCACCAACAAAGGCCTATAAATCCTACTCTACCTCTACAGTCCATTGTCAGATCAGTTTTGCCTGAATAGCCAGGTCTTCAATTTTGTTTCGGAATCAAACTTCAGATGGTTCCATTCTCAGATCATGGGGTATAGAGTTCCAGAGTCTGTCAGCCAGGAATCTGAAAGAGCTACCTCCCAGGTGCATTCTGTTAACTCTGGGTATCGCAGTCATTGCAGTCCCTGAGATGCCTGTTCGGAAGGTAGGGTTTAATCAGGAGAAAAAGTTAGCGCGGGCCACTCTGATTTAGGATTCCATGACAGAAACAGAGCGCTTCATAGGATACTCTTTGCTTGATAGGGAGCCAGGGAAGTTGAGCAAGTCCTGTGCTTATGAGAGAATATTTTAGAACATTCAACCAACAACATTCGAGCAGCAGCATTTTGCACCCTTTGGAGCATTCCTAACCTGCCTTTGGAAACCCCTAAGTAGAGTACATTACAGTAGTCAAACCGGGATACCAGCAGGACCTGCACTATTTTCTTCTTAGTTGAGCCCGGAAGGAGCCCCAATATTTTTTGGAGCAACTTTAGTTTCCCAAAGCAGGTACCAACAGTAGCGGAGAGCTGGCTTTCAAAGGATAGGGCAGAGTTGAACATAATACCAAGGTTTTTCACCTTAGATTTGGGAACAGGTAGGGGGCCCACCTCAATAGGCCACCACACTGAAGACCATACAGAGGGTTGTTTCCCTACCACCAGGACTTTCGCTTGGTCTGCATTTAATAATAAACCGCTGGAGTCAATCCATTCAGCGAGGTCCACCAAGCAGGCCTTATCATTTGACCGCAGAACTGCTATCGTCTTGCGCCTAAGTGATGATCAGTTGAGTGGTCGTCAGCATAAGACCCAATCCTCACGCCCTGGCGCTCAATCACATCTGCCAGAGGACGCATATACAAGTTGAACAGGGTCCTACTGAGTGCGGATCCCTGTGGCATTCCCTATTGCAAGGAGATGACTTCAGAGGTGCAGGGCTTCTGAATCACCTTAAAGGTGCAGTTGTGCAGAAAATCTGTAAACCATTCGACGGCTAGTCCCCCGATACCCTACTTCCATGGCCGCCCTAGTAAGAGGTCATAGGAAATGGTGTCAAAGGCCGCACTTAAGTCTAGCCTGAGTAGGGCAGCAGTTTTGCCTTCCTCTGCAGAAAGAGAGTGAGACTCTGAAGCTAACAAGAGGGCGGATTCAGTGCTGAAATGCGGTTTGAAGCTTGACTGGGTCACATGAAGGAGCTTCTCATCAATAAACTTAATCAGTTGTTGGTTTACATGTTTTTCAGCTACTTTAGCAAAGAACAGTAGCAGAGGTATCAGTCTCAGTTTCTCTGGCTTTGATGTCTCTAACGTGGGCTTCTTGCTTCCAGTATCATGGCACCCGGCACATTGTAAAGGATAAATTGAGCAAATTGCCTTGTGTTGAGTCCATGGCCACTATTCTTCGTTTCAGCATCGCCAATAAGGCTGGATCCAATGGGAATGGCTGCGAGGGCGCAGGTTTCCCCCCACAGAAACACTGTCTATGCTAAAGGAGCCTTCCGGTGGAAAAGAGGATAACGTTCTGGAAGCGGAAAATCTGTAGTTCCTAGCTTTTATGGGAAAGAAACATAGATAGTAGAAATTGTTCGGAAAAGAAGTGTGCAACTTGATAGCAATTCGATTGTCGATAGTAGGGGTCATAACATAAGAAACACGTTGTAGGCACATAAGCGATTTGACTATTCTAAAAATCTCACTCTACAAGTTTTTTGCCGCCTCAATCTGCTTGGGAAAAGAATTTGGTCCGGGAGTATCTGATCTTTCTGTGATATTCCTTAAGAGCGTTAAAATATTGTCAGTGATCCGATAGCGCCTATGCCACGGACGTTCAAGACACTTACATGCCTTTTTCCTACATGAGAGATCCTCCCCGAACCATTCTGCAGTAGGTCTAGAGTGGATGAAGATCTGTGTTTTCAAAGGGGCCATTGAGTCTATATCCTCCTTAATCCATACTGTCACCTGCTGATTGGCAGCCTCGGGACATGTATCTAGGAGTGGAGGTCTAAGAGTCAGAGCTGCCGCAAAGGCAGATGTTTAATCAGCGATCATTTGCAGTATTTAATTTGGTGTGCTGGGTGGAGGCCAGAATTAAAAAGTATGCCAGAAATCTGGAAAGGGATCGAGAACTGATCTGACCATGCAGTGGGAATAGGAGGGGCTTCCCTTACCTGGGCCAAATTAGCAAAGATAGGATCGAGAGTATGGCCCTGAGTATGAGTGGGGGCCAGCACTAGCTGGTGGAGGTTAAGCAACCTCAGGTCCTTCATAAGGCGAGCAGCTGTGCAACAGTCCGAATCATCGAAGTACAGGTTGAGGTCACCTAAAATAAAAGCAAATTGGGATAGGGCAGGGCATACAATGGAATAGTGTCCAGTAAGGCAGTGATAAATGGAGAGGTGGGTCCAGGAGGACAATATATCAAAAGACCTGTAAGAGAGCTGGTACTCATCAGGGACCAAGAAAAGTAGGCCGCTTCTCAGTCATTTTATCTTTTCTTCCGTGTGAGACTGCAGCCAAAGTGTGAGGCTTTAAAATCAAACAAAGCCAACCTGATGGAATTTAAAGTATTAGAATCAGACTACTCTCTTGACCACAGCCACTGTTGGAACGGTCAGATAAAATTACTGTAAATTAAATAAATACAACTGCTCACACAATTTATATTTATAAAGCAAGTCAAAGGTTTGTGCAGTTTGTAATCCGAGGACAGAACATCTTCTTTAAGATCTTTTAAACCAGAAGGTAGTAATTATTGTCTGTAATAGACACATTGATTCTGGCGGATGGCCTTTAAACTACGTTTTTTTAACGTTTTCTTTTACGTTTCCGGCGGCTATCATAATGTTATTTTCTTACTACTCACCTTTTGAAGTCATAGATGGATGTGGAAGTCCTTGGTGTTCTATTTTAAGGTATCATTGTGAAATGAAAGTGGTGGTTTAGTCATTTGTGATGCCTACTTCATTGGTCGGGAGAGGATTTTATCTGGTTCCAGCGGTGTACAGTGCCCCCAAACCACAGGTTTGAAGGGCTTTTGGGGCACTTTAAACAAATGAAGAAAATAGTGGATTGAAGAAGTGCACTCCTTTGTTAATAGAAATATTTTTTTTCATATAAATCAATGATCTGGCGTGCTGTTGAGGCTTGTACTCTGTCCTAGAGTACTCAAAATCGAAATAATGAGGATATCAAGTGTTTCCACTTGGCCTAAATGCACAGTTGCCTAGCCAACCCTGACTGTGATGCCTTTAGTTAATTACAAATTATATGTACAGTAATCCAAAACAATGCAAAAACAAACAATCTATTACACATGTTTGTTGTAAGTCAGAATTGCATATAATTATGGTTTATACAAACAGAAAGTAAATGAAATTTCAAGAACATTCACAAAATCTGTATTCAATAAACTGATACATTTTTAAAGACTGCCCGATGCATTTCGGGTCATGGACCCTTCTGGGGCTTGATCTAGAAAAAGAATTAGTACATTCATTTTAGTTGCAATAGAACCTTAAATGTTACAAGCATAACAACCTTGAAATAACTAAAAACATGCTTGAAAAAAGCTTCAATCAGCATATGAAATCCTACGTGGTATTGGAGAGCAAGAGAGAAATGAAAAAAATGAAGAAAGTGCTTGATTTGGAAGAAAGAAAAACCGAACCGACCCTTCGGTGTGGTGTGAAAAAAACTCGAAAACGAAACCCGTGACTATCAACCACTGTCGTGAAAACTGACCAATACATACAAGCCTCGTACCTGTTCTCGTGTTTTGAATTGAAAAAAAACGAACAGCTGCTGCAACCAAAATGTACATGTAAGGTTTAACCAGAAATACCACACTGAAAAGAAACAGGAAACTCCTCATACTGTCGTAGAGCCAAAAAAATGCACTAACCTGACGGAATCGGTTAAGGTTCAGACACTGATATCCCTTCAATGCAGTTCCAAATTATGAAAACCCATACTCTGCAATCTGCTAAGACACAAAACGAACAAGCTCTAGACTACTATAACTCAGTGAAACAAACTACATTGATGTCGAAGGTACAACAAAGTAACTGACCTTCACAGGCTCGATATTGCCCGTACTCGTGTTATTCTTACTGGCTCCGAGTTATATCCAAACTAAACTCTCAGTGGCGTCTCGTCCATTTATTATGCAGGATTCCTAGTATCTTATCTTAATCCAATTCCCAAGACATACACAGCAGAATTACCATCTTCTGTAAAATAACTCTGTACAAAATTCATTGCTAACGTCATCCTTGGACGACAGTCCACTATACATAATGGTAAGCTATTACATATCTAGGTAGAACCCCTGAGAGTATTTTGTGGTTAATAAAGAGCCACATCTTCGCTGTGGAACCACAGTAGTAGCTTTCATGGTGACACTAGACACCAAGGTTCCGGCCTGCAGAAGCTCCAGCATGCAGTGGTCTGACATCCCTTGTGGGGTGTCAAACTCAATACCAGGACGGGGTCCTTCGTTCTCTCCCATCAGGTAATGGGGTTGGCTCTTTCCTAGGGGATTCTTGGCTTTACACCCACATACTTGCTAGGTACACTTAGATAAGGTTTGCATCATAGAAATACTCTTGATTACTGCCATGAATATATTTGCCTCATATATTTACTGTTTTAGCACCATGGTAGAATTCTACCTTTTGTTTACTCTGGCGATGCTTGTAATCTTATATCTCTGTTTCTGTTTAATGATTGTCAAAGCAAAGATGTTTTATACTAGAATAACGCTGGTTCAATAAATGCTTATTGAAAACGTCCCCATAGTTTGTTCTGTATATCTCCTTGAGACTAATTGAGCACGATTGACTGAGCGAAGGAACTGCACTGTTCCCACGATCCCTTAAGGATCAATGGGTTGTCATGTTCGATAGTTGCCAGAGACTATTTGCTCCTTGGTAAAGTTTGGGGGCTTATGGTGACACTGTGAGCTAGCTGGTCTGAAGGAGAAGATATCCTTTGGGGGTGTCTGGAATCAGCCTGGACACCGATCCCTTAGTTTATGTTGTCTAAATGCCGATCCTGTGTATTATTAGGAACTACACAACAGTTGTTTTTATTTGGATGGTAGTTGTTGATCTAAGTTAGATGCTATAAAATTATGCTTTTTACCCTCTAAAACAATATTAAGTGCTACCATCCCATGCGGGGCGTGGCCACGAGCCAAGCATGGCGGTTGTGTCTTAGGCTAGCTCCGTCGTATGCCCTCTAAAACTAGCGGATTATCCTGTTCCCCGAGCCCTACGGGACGCCTGCCCAGGCTCCACAACCTCCGAGTACGAGGCGCACGTAACGGAGTGGACTGCGGCGCCCTAAAACACCCCCAGACGGGAGCGCGCAGACCGGCGCTGACGGGGCCGGCACCCAGAGAGCAAGCCGCGGCCTGTCGTAGCTGATCAGGCCGAACGCGAAGACTCGGGCTCAACCAGGACGGACGAAAACCAGCAACACCCAAGCGGAGCCCTGCCTCAGCGAAGGGACGGCCGAGGAAGTACCCGCTGCAGCCCCAAACCCCACGTCCAGCACGGGAGTGAGGTGGAGAGGACGCTAAGTATCAGGCTAGCGCTGTGCGCACTGCGGAGGCGGGGCCCGCGATATCTGTGGCGCCGGGGCCATCAGGGAGCGTGACTCTGCGGCCCTGCGGGTGCGCTACGGTGGTACAGGCGGGTGGCCCCCAACCCCATAGGCAGCACCAGGGCCTGCACTGACCCCCCTCAAGTGACATCCTCCTTCAGGCGCCTGCGGGAGTGCGCCGCCGGGAGCGGCGCTTGGAGAGGGACGCCATCTTGACCTACTTGTGACGCCAGCCATCTCACTCCTAGAGCGGCGGCGGCCCCCCGCCGTGTGGAACACCCGCTTCACGGCCGCAACTAAACGTAGCACGACGGACCACCAGGCGGCGGATACACCGAGGAGGAACGCTGCTGTGCATACCGGACACCCTGGCTAGTGAGTGTTGTGAAGCGATCCAGAACGTAGGGGGGTGTAGATCACGAACACGAACCACAGGCTAAGCACGGAACCCCTGGCTGGCACTGCTCGGTGTTGCTGTGAGGGGTTGGTAACTGCGAATACCGTGCCGCCTGCGTCCTGGGGCTATATTTACTGGCCGTGCCGAAACAGCAGGCAGGCGCTGCAAGTCCTGTTCTTGGAAGTTCCAAGGGAGCCTAAACACAGCCAATCTGCAGACGCGAGCCATGGGACGGAACAGGGCGAAAATGCAGGAACAGGGCGCTCATGCAGACACCCACTCCACTGGCTCAGATGACCCGTTGGCCTCCTCCAACATGGAGTTTGTACCACCGACAGGCAAGTGCACGCAAGATGCCAAACTAGACCTTATCCTGGCTGAAATCAAGGCGTCTCGAGAGGCGCTTGAGTCGCGCATGGACAGTATGGCAACCGGCTTGTCGCTCCTACGGGCGGACCACAACAAACTGTCTGAGAAGGTATCGGAACACAAGATTGCTCTGGACGACCTGATCCCGCAGCAGACGGAACACTCAAGCAGGTGGAGAAACAGGTTAAACTACTTTGGGACAAGATGGATGATGCGGAAGGGCGGGCCCGCCGCAATAATGTGCGAATCTTGGGAATTCCGGAGCGCAGTGAGGGGAGGAACCCCACACAATTTGTGGAAGCCTGGCTAAAGAAGGTTGCAGGGCCTCAAGATCTCACCCCATTATATAGCGCGGAGAGGGCGCACACAATGCCAGCGAAACCGCCCAAACCAGGGGCGCCACCACGGCCGTTAATAGCACGCCTCCTGCACTATAAGGACAGAGACGCGGTACTGAGAGCAGCACGTGAAAAGGCACCACTGAGGTATGAAGATAAAACTGTTTCCATCTACCCTGACTTTACCCCGGCAGTGCAGAGGGCCAGATCGACATTTCTAGGGGTGAAACGGAAGCTACGGGATAGGAGCCTGAAATATGCACTACTGTTTCCGGCCCGTCTCAAATTAATGCACGACAACAAATCTTATTTTTTTGACACACCTGAGGAGGCAGCGGAGTGGATGGAAGTGTCCTTGACGCCACGGAACACGCGGGACCCGTTTGCAGATGACCTGAGTGGGAGACCTTCACGCCACGGGAAGCAGCGAGACGACGTGAGTGAGAAACGCGCAGAGAGATCAATGGCCAGCGGTAGATCGCTATCGGCCAGAGCTGAAGAGACGCCGGAAATTGCCCGACTAACGGAGGCTGCACTGGCCGCTCACGATGCGGTCGATGGATTGTCCATAAACGGTGATTCGGACACGCACACGGAAGTGTCAGGCTCTGCCACCAGCATACAACTCTTTCCCAAAATTACTGCGCAGGTGGCACATGACCTTTGATTGCACCGGCAACAGCCTCTTGATTGGTAATGTATGAGACTTGCACGGGAGCATGGGCGGGCTGATAAGGGAGGGGGATACACTAGCGCAGGGCACGCTGTGGTGACACAAACGAACCCTTAGCGGGCATCGGTGGGATCCACCCCCCCACAGCATAGACATGTTCAGGTTTTTCTGTTACCCACGTTGGGCGCTAAAGTTCGGACCTCAAGGCTTTTCACTTGGGCACCTTGTAGTTGAGGGGTTACGTGTATTGATGGCACTTGGAACACTTTCTATGATATGCACATTGTTTATAGTACGTGGCCTACGGACAACACTGGGTACACACCAAAATGGGGACTCTTAATACCTACAAAATATGCACCTGGAACGTGCGGGGCATGGGATCAGTACACAAACGGCATAGGATTTTGGCACAGCTAAACCGGAGGAAGGTCATGGTGGCGTGCCTTCAGGAAACTCATCTGAACAGTGCGGAGAGCATGAAGCTACACAAAAAATGGAAGGGTCAGCTATTTGCTACTTCTTATTCAGTGTTCTCGAGGGGGGTGGCCATATGGTTAAGGAACTCTGTTCCCTTCAGTCTAGTGGAAAAGAGGGTGGACTCGGAGGGCAGATAGGTTTTCCTCCGTGGACTACTGGATGGCTCCCCTGTGGTGTTTGGCTGTGTCTACGCGCCGAACTCCGGACAATCGATTTTCTTAACTGGCATTAACAGAATACTAGCGGACTGGTCAGACTACCAGTGGATTATTGGTGGGGATTTTAATGCAGTATTAGATGTGTCACTAGATAGGTCCCATCCTCCTTTACACGCCACTGAGAGCAGGAGGCAGGCGGACGCGCTTGCGCACTGGGCGATGGGTTGGGATTTGGCCGACACATGGAGATGTAAGCACCCACTTAATAGAGAATACACATTTTACTCCCCGCCACATGGCCTTCACACCAGGATAGACCGAGTGTTCAGCACTAACTCTCTATTAGGGGCGGTGACACTAGGGGAGCATGTGGGCAAGACCCTCTCTGACCACAACCCGGTTGAGGTCACACTACAGTGGGGTAGAATCCCAACACCTATACCGACCTGGCGCCTCAACACAGAACTGCTAGAGGACACAGTTTTCAAAGCAGCACTTACGGATGCCATGACGAATTACTTCGCCACGAACACTGACACCGCCAGCTCCCGACAGATGGAATGGGACGCCTTCAAGGTGTACATACGGGGCGAGGCAATGGGCACACGGGTGGGCATGCGACACACTGTGATGGAGAGACTCTGTAGTGTGGAGGGGCGACTGGCAATGCTCGAAAGTGAAGCCGCCGGCACAAACCTGCCCTTCACGCCATTACAGGAGGCGCACATACAACATGCCGAACTATTAGAAGAGCTACGGGTCTTTGACTACAGAACATATACATGCAAACAACACGCGCAGGCTGAGAGACTAGGCCCTCTACTAGCCCGAATAGTGCGGGATGACCCAATACACTTGCCCATACTAGAGATTACTGATCAGAGGGGAACACCAGTCACGACGCAAATAGGCAACAACACTGCTTTCAGGGACTATTATGAGACACTACGGCCCGCATCAGCAGCTATCAGGAGAGGCTTTTGAGGCATTCATGTCGGGACTGATTTTCCCACAACTCACGGCCTGTCAGAAGACAGACATGGCGCGACCCATCACGATCGCGGAAATACGCCAGGCCATACGTGCACTCCCTCGAAACAAAACCCCCGGGACAGACGGCCTCCCAGCAGAGTTCTATGGCACCTACGCTGACCTGCTCGCCCCGCGCCTCCACGCAATATACCTAGAAGCATTAAAATCAAAGGGCTTACCGTGCTCCTCCTTGCAGGCCTTGATAGTTTCACTTCCGAAGCCAGGTAGAGACGTCACACAGCTGGCTAATTACAGACCCCTATCTCTACTGAACACAGATTATAAAATTCTGAGCAAGATTCTTGCGGCGAGACTAGCCCAGTATGTCCCACACCTGATACACTCAGATCAATGCGGCTTCGTCCCTGGCAGAAGCACGGCTATGAACCTGCGAAGGCTCAGCCAGCTCATGCTACACAACAGGGCGCTGCTCGGGACGGAAGGCTGCATGTCTCTAGACCTTAAGCAGGCATTCGACTCCCTGAGGTGGAATTTTATGTTTGCGGCACTTGCGAGATTCGGATTACCACCGGAATACATTGCTTGGGTGCGACTACTGTACAAGTGCCCAACTGCCCGGGTCCGCACGAACAGCTGTATCTCGCCACAGTTCGATGTAGCTAGGGGCACTAGACAAGGATGCCCACTATCCCCGCTCCTGTTCATACTGGCGTTGGAGCCACTGCTGTGTAGGCTTCGCGAATCGGCACGACACCTGGGCATCCGGAGGGCCGGGACGGTGCATGTGGTCTCGGCTTATGCGGACGATATTATCATATATCTGAGAGACTTGGGGGGCGGACTTGACCCCTTACCTGAGATCTTTGAGGATTTCCGGGCAATATCAGGCCTAACCATCAGTGAGCCCAAGTCCTATGGATACTACTTCAGAGACACGGGCGCTACTGCCCGATTGCCCTTCCCTCCTCACGCCTTCCAAATAGCTGACACTACCTTCAAATACCTGGGGATCCAAGTATATAGAGAAGCAAAGGATATGATTGACGGCAACCTGGGGAGGGCGATTGCAAAGCTGAAGTCACAGATACAGTTCTGGACCGCTTTGCCGCTGTCAGTGGCGGACAGGGTAACCATCTCTAAAATGGTGGTGCTCCCCGCCTTATCTATGATTTCACGGGCTTACCTTTCGCGATCCCTATGCCCTTATTTAAGCTGCTGAACACCCTACTTACGGAACTCATATGGGGACAGGGCAGGAGATGCATTGGCCTGGCTAAGCTGCAACTCCCTGCATCTGAAAGAGACACGTTAGTGATAGATTCCTTACCTTAGAATATCCCCAGGCGTCAGACTGGATCCGGAAATTTTTGCGTAGCAATACCCCTGCGCGACGGTAGGCGTCGTCTGCGGCTCCGCGTCCGTCGTCAGCGCCGTTAGCACCGGAATGACGTCGTCGGAGTACTTAGACGCCGCCCATGCGCGCTGACGTCAGTTCTTCTTTTTTCCGCGCCAGCTAGCGCAGATCCGGAGAAGCTCTACCCCTAGTCATTTTTTTACTAAACTTTTTGATCTTTTTCGATCCTTTCTTTCTTGAGTCCTCGACTCTATCGGTGCCGGTAGGGATGCCTGGGTTCAAGCCCTGTTCGAAGTGCGACAGACTGATGTCGGTTACGGACCCCCATCGCCGGTGCCTGAAGTGCTTAGGCCTCGACCACGACGACCGCACCTGCTCCGACTGCCGGGCCCTGACGTCGAAGGCTAGGCGGGAGCGGTCCCGCAAGCGACTCGAGCTCCGGCAGTCGGCCCAGCGCCGTTCCAGGTCCCGGTCCCACGGGAGGTCGAGGGACCGGTCGTGGGGTCGGAGTCCTCGCAGCTCCGGGAGTGGACATCGGTCGTCGGGATCCAAGTCCTCAGGTAAGAGGCATGAGAGGAGGGAGCGGCATCATCGCTCCTCCGACCCACCCCGACGCTCGCACGATGCGGCCGGGGTTTCAGGCGACACCGCCCACGCGGCTCCGCGAGAGTCGCAAGCGTCGCCGCCTGCCCCACACCTTCGGGTCCCTGGGCACGGCGCGACGCCGGAGGAGGTCGAGCGGTACCTCATGGCCATGAAGTCCCTCCCTCCTCGGCCGGGCCCCATGGCGCCTCCTGGCCCAGCGGTCCCGGCTGGAGGCCCTAGCGGGTCGGGCGCTTCGGCCCCGACGCCGCCGGGTGCTTCGGCCCCGGCGCCGCCAGCGACTTCGGTCCCGGCGCCGCGGGACCTCACCGGACCCACTTCCGGATCGGGGTCGTCGCCGGTCGACCTCACAACCTCACCTGCGCCGGCCCCGAGGGTGTCGCCCCCGGCGCCTATTGTGGACGCCGTCCCCAATCTTCCCTTCGGTCCGACTCTGGCGCCGCTTCCGACGGCCTTTGGAGATTTCTATTTCCATGATGAGGTCCAGTCTGTTGCCCCTGGGTTACAGGAGACTGATGACGGAGGTGATTTGGAGGGGACTGAGGACCCTCTGGCACAGGATTGCCAGTCTCAAGAGGACTGGACAAATGAGCTTGGGGAGGCCAGTGGTATTGACACCTCGCCAGACACTGGATTTGTCTCCCCTCCCACCGTGGCTACGGAGGAGGGGGCTGCTTACAGCGTAGTGTTGATGAGGGCAGCCAAGGCCTTGGGCCTGGAGCTCCCCGTCGCGGCCGTGAGGACTAACCTCCTCACTGAGGTTCTTAAACCGCAGGCAAGCTCCAGCGAGCCTCTGCTGCCGTTTAATGAAGCCCTGTGTGACGTTCTTGTGGGCACTTGGTCCAAGCCACAGGTCCGCCTGTGGATAGGAACGTGGCCAGACGCTACCGCCCGGCCCCGGGTGACCCTTGCTTTTTGTCCACCCACCCCACCCCCGAGAGCCTGGTTATCCAGGCCTCCACTTCCCAGACCGCATTCCCGACGGCCCTGCCCGATCGGGAATCCAAGAGATATGAACAGTTCGGAAAGAAAGCGTTCTCGTCCCTGAGTTTGGGACTGCGGTCTGTCAACACCGCGTGTCTCTTGGGCCGCTACACCCACACCCTGTGGGACACGGTCACGGACGTGCTGCCACAATGCCCGGAGGAGGTCCGGGCTAAACTCGCCCAAGCCCTTGTGGAGGGTCGAGATGCGGCACGATACTCTATCCGGTGTGGACTGGATACCACGGACTCACTGGGCAGGGCGATGGCAACGACGGTGGCGGTTCGACGCCACGCCTGGTTGAGGTCCGCCTATTTCTCGGCCGATGTCCAGGCCACCCTCCTGGATATGCCGTTCGATGGCCGTCGCCTTTTTGGCCACAAGGCAGACCATACGCTGGAGCGCTTTAAGGACTCCAGGGCTACGGCCAAGTCCTTAGGTCTCTCGACCACGCGCCAGCAATCGGGTGCCTTTCACTCCTTTCGTGGCCACGGAAGGGGCGTCCCCACACGTGCTGCCAGCCACGCACCGCAGAATACACAGCAGCGCAGTGGCGGCAGTGGAAACCGCCGTGGCGGCGGCGGTCGGGGTCAGCGGCGAGGCCAGTCCACACATCCCTCTGCAGCACCTGCCTCCAAGCCTTCCTAGTCTGTGCTTTCAGGTCCATGTGATGCCTGAGGGAGGCAGGGTTCGCCATCACCACTCCCACTGGCGCACTGTCACATCGGACAAGTGGGTGCTGCAAATCGTCCGAAGGGGCTACTCCCTCCCCTTCGAGGTGACCCCTCCAGCCGTGCCACCGCAATTCCACCGCGTGTCGGGGGATCACTTGCAACTTCTGCAAGAGGAAGTCACGGCCCTCTTGGCCAAGGGGGCCATCGAGCGCGTTCCTGGGCCAGACGTAGGGTGTGGATGTTACTCCCACTACTTTCTGGTGCCCAAGAAGGGCAAGGGGGGCCTGCGCCCGATCTTGGACCTACGGAACGTCAACGGCTTCCTCCGTCAAGAGAAGTTCAAGATGCTGACTTTGGCTAAGGTCTTAGCTGCCCTGGACCCCGGAGACTGAATGGTAGCATTGGACTTGCAGGACGCTTATTTTCACATCCCCGTCCTGCCGGCCCACCGGCGTTACCTGCGGTTCACGGTAGGCCACGAGCACTTTCAGTTTACCGTGCTCCCCTTTGGCCTTACCAGCGCCCCACGGGTGTTCACGAAGGTGATGGCCGCAGCTCATCTGCGCAGGTTAGGGGTGTCCGTCTTCCCCTACCTCGACGACTGGTTGTTGAAGGCGGGCTCGCCCCAAACAGTCGTCAGCCACCTCCAGACTACGGCCGACCTCCTGCATTTGTTGGGGTTCTCCATCAATGTGCCAAAGTCGCACCTGTGTCCCTCTCAGAAGCTCCTCTTCATCGGAGCGGTTCTAGACTTGGCGCAGTTTCGGGTTTACCCTCCCGAACAGCGGGTTCGGGATATTCAGGCTCTGATTCCCATCTTTCAGCCTTTATCCCGAGTCTCGCTCAGGTTGACGCTGCAGCTTCTGGGGCTGATGGCCTCCTGCATCCTTCTGGTGCGTCACGCCCGGTGGCGGATGCGGGCTCTGCAGTGGGACCTGAAGTTTCAGTGGGCCCAGCATCAGGGCAACTTGTCTGATCACGTCTTGATCTCGGAGGGCACTGCAAGACAGTTGCAGTGGTGGCTCACGGACCGCGATTGGGTCAGTGGCAGATCCCTCTCCCTACCCCACCCGGAGCATGTAGTTGTGACGGACGCGTCCCTCCAGGGCTGGGGTGCCACATGGGAGAGGCGGAGATCAGAGGACTCTGTTCTCCGGCGGAGGCCCGGATCCACATCAACCTGTTGGAGTTACGGGCGATTCGTCTAGCGCTGAAGGCATTCCTCCCCTCTGTCCGGGGGAGTGTAGTGCAGGTGTTCACGGACAACACCACCGCCATGTGGTACTGCAACAAACAGGGCGGGGTGGGGTCGTGGACCCTATGCCAGGAGGCTCTGCGCCTCTGGCAGTGGCTGGAACATCAGGGTGTGACCCTGGTGGTTCAACACCTGGCAGGTTCTCTGAATGCCAGAGCGGACAAACTCGGCCGTCGGTGCATAATGGATCACGAATGGCGTCTGAACTCGGACGTGGCGCAAGGCCTCTTTCAGCAATGGGGAGAGCCTTGGTTAGATCTATTCGCCACCGAAGAGAACGCGCAATGTCATCAGTTCTGCGCGTTGGAATTTCCAAGGCGGCACTCGCTCAGAGACGCTTTTCGTCGCGAGTGGAGCTGCGGTCTGTTGTACACCTTTCCGCCTATACCACTTCTGCCCAGAGTGCTGAAGAAGATCAGGCGCGACCGGGCCCAAGTCATCCTTGTGGCTCCGGACTAGGCACGAAGATACTGGTATCCCGAGCTACTCAGCATGTCAGTAGATCCCCCGATTCGTCTGCCCTTTCGGGAGGACCTTCTGTCGCAGCAGCGGAGGACGGTCCTCCACCCGAACCTGTCCAGTCTCCACCTACAAGCTTGGAGATTGAGCGGCGACAGTTGAGGCCATTTGACTTGCCTCCCGAAGTCTGTAATGTCATTCTGGCAGCCAGGCGTCCCTCCACAAAGTCGGTATACGCCTGCAGGTGGAACAGATTTGTGGCATGGTGCACAGCAAAGGCTGTGGATCCACTCTCTGCCCCCCTTTCTGAGGTTCTCCTCTTCCTTCTTTCTCTTGCCCAGCAGGGCTCTGCTCTGGGCACTGTCAAGGGCTACCTTTCTGCCCTTTCTGCCTTCTTAAGGCTACCTGATCAGCCTTCCTTGTTCAAATCCCCTATTGTAAATCGTTTTCTTAAGGGCATCACGCACATGTTCCCTCCTGTTCCCTTCGTGATGCCCCAGTGGGACTTGAACCTTGTTCTTACCTTCCTGATGTGCGCTCCCTTTGAGCCACTTCACAACTGTCCTCTTCGTCTTCTGACTCTAAAGACTGCTTTCCTGGTTGCCATCACCTCTGCCAGGAGAATGAGTGAGCTCCAGGCCCTTTCTTGTACCCCACCTTTCCTTTCTGTCCATCCGGACAAGGTTGTGTTACGTACGAAACCATCTTTCCTGCCCAAGGTTGTCACAGCCTTCCACATTGGGCAGTCCATCACCTTGCCAACCTTCTTTCCGCCTCCGCATCCCTCTAAAGAGGAAGAGCGGCTCCACCGTCTGGACCCGAAACGTGCGCTCTCATTCTATCTGGATCGCACATGCCAGTTCCTGGTGAATGACCAACTCTTTGTTGACTACGTGGGTGCTAAGAAGGGGAAGGCGGTACACAAGCGGACCATCTCCCGGTGGATCATCTTGTGTATCCAGGCATGTTACTCCATGGCTAAGAAGGAGCCCCTGTTGGATTGAGGGCTCATTCCACCCGGGCCACGGCAACTACAACTGCCCTGGGCCGGGGAGTGCCCTTACAGGACATTTGCCAGGCAGCTACGTGGGCCTCGCTGCACACGTTCGCACAACACTACTGCCTGGACAGTCAAGTCCGGAGGGATGGCTTCTTTGGCCGTTCCGTCCTCCAGGACTTTTTGGTGTGATTATTGGTTCGCAGACCCACCACCGGGGTTGGTATTGCTGGGGTATCTATTCTAAGGTAAGGAATCTATCACTAACGTGTCTCTTTCAGATGCACAAGTTACTACTTGTGTAACGATATATCTGTAAGAGACATTAGTTAGTGATAGATTCCTTACCGACCCACCCATCCTCCCCGTTCTGCGAACCGATATCTAGGGTTAAGGTCATCCCCTTTCAGGGCCCTCGTTTCTTGGCACCAGTGTTGGTTCTATCATGGCTCTGCGTATCTGGCGCGGAAAAGCTGTGTATCAGAACTGACGTCAGCGCGCATGGGCGGCGTCTAAGTACTCCGACGACGTCATTCCGGCGCTATAGACGCCGACGACGGACGCGGAGCCGCAGACGACGCCTACCGACGCGCAGGGGTATTGCTACGCAAAAATTTCCGGATCCAGTCTGACGCCTGGGGATATTCTAAGGTAAGGAATCTATCACTAACTAATGTCTCTTACAGATATATCGTTACACAAGTAGTAACTTGTGCAGCGGCAGGTGGCATGGGGGTCCCGGACTTCCAGGCGTACAGCCACGCCTGCCAACTGCAATGGCTGGCCTATTGGCTAGCGGGACGCAACCTGCACGAAATTGGTATAACAAAGACGGAATGGGGAAACGGGGCTGTCCACACATTGTTACTACCAAGGGCGGAGATCCCCGATTGGGCGCCGCCCCTGCTCCGGATTGCAATTGGCTATTGGCGGAGGGCGGTGAAGTACACAGCCCCTGATTCCTCTTACGCCCCCACGATACCACTGCTGGGGATTCCGACGGGAACGGGCCCACTATCAACCCGTACACTGAAGATGTGGCACGATGCAGGGGTGTCGCAGGTGGGGGACCTCTTCACAGATGGCAGACTTATGTCCTTTGAGGACTTCCGCACTACACACCGCACCCCGGGGGGACTGTTCCTCCTACACGCAGGGCTGCGACGCTATGTAACCAAAACTTGGTCCCCACGCGGAGTGGAACCCCCCACGAACCCCCTGCTCACAATGCAATACCTCATGGGTTCGGGTAGCCACCTGACGAAATAGATAACAAGTAGTATAAGAATGGGGAGAGCGACATCACTGCAATCACTGCGAGACAGGTGGGAGGGAGACTTGGGCAGGACGCTCAGAGACAAGGAATGGGAACGCGTGCTCAAATTTCCCAAGAAAGTGTCCAGGAACCCGAAATTTAAGTTTATTCAACTAATGATACTGTACAGGGCATACCTCACCCCTTACCGTTTACATGTGATGTTCCCCAGCACCCCCGCTACATGCCCCCGCTGTGGCGCGGATAATGCGCGCCTTTTACACATACTCTGGAGTTGCCCGAAATTGGGGTACTACTGGCAGACGGTCCGGGACGCACTATATAAACTGGCCCCTTCCGGACCCTACACCTCCTTAGAATATACCTTATTAGGACTGGGTCCTGCAGAGCGTAAGAGGAGCGTAACTGCGCCATTTATTGACTTAGCCCTGTTGCTTGCCAAGCGCACCATCACCATGCGGTGGAAATCGGCTAGGCCACCAGACCCAGAAATGTGGCAGTCAGAGGTGACACGCTGGGGGAAAGCTGAGGGTGTGACACTGCAGCGCGAAGAACGTAGGGGGCTTAGGAAGACCCTTATATCACTGGATTGGAACACTATGGTGGAGGCCTTCACTACGGGTACTGACAATCCGTCCACCCCATAGAGTACAGATGTTTAGTCATAAGAGCGACACGATGGAGAAGTGTGGCTCACTGGTTAGAGGAGGCAGACCTGGAAGCAGAGGTCAGCCCGGGACCAGGGTTCAATTCCCGGCTCGGCGGGGTCTTGAGTCCTAAAATGTCCATGGACTCGACAATTCTCGCTCCAGTGCCTAATCGATTCATGGGTTCACACTCTGCGACTCTGGGCAATAGATTGCTTAATCTCCACAACGGCCCCTCGCGGCGGGATGCCTGGCTTTCACCTTGCGGATACCCTGCCGGGGTTATCTCACAGGGGAATACCAGGACGGGTTCCCTAAGCAAGCGCTTAGAAACCAGTGGTGATTTGCGCTATATAAATCCATGTACATTTACATTTACATTTACGATAGACACTAATTGACCCCCCTCGACGCCACTGTTCTTAGTGCAGTACTGAAGGTAGATACCGAGCTCTGGGTGCACCAAGTGGAGGAATTGTATATATTGCATTGTGTATAGTGCTTCGTAGGCTTCTGTAAAATGGCCACTGCGTACTAGAAAATGCTCGCCCACGCCAAATAATGTTGTCAATCATTGTATCCATGTAAGTGCCAGGGGTAGGGAGGGACTGGGAGGGGGGAGTTGAGGGGAAATCAAATAGACGTGAAAAATTGAAATGTTTAACGACTGACTATCATTGCTACCATGTGAGAACCGTGCACCACGTGCTCCCTATTGATATTCGAACTGCTGTAACTGTTCTTACCTACTTGCTAATAAAGAAATTTTCAAAAAAAGTGCTACCATCCCATGTCCCGCACAATTTTCCTAGTTAGTTTGTTAAAATTACTGTTTTAGTCCCATATATTTGAAACGCACAGGTTATGTTTTCCAAGTAGCTTTTGAAAACACACCCAGCATTCTGGTTATGGTCTGGCTTGAGAGTCCAACTGTCACTTAACCTTTTAACCTACACCAATAGTATTCTAAAGTTCTTTGCTTCCAAATATATATATATATATATATATATATATATATATATATATGATGCTCCCTGTCCCACTGAAGAGTCGGGCACTCGCGAGCGGGTGCAGTTTGCGGTAATGGGTACCCGCAACAGTATTCAGCTCAGCCTCGGAAATGTAAGATCCAAAGAACCGCACTCGTGGAAACCAAAGGGTTGCAGTGCTCACACCAAAAGTTTAATCACACTTGTTGACAGACGCGTTTCAGCAATACGCCTTCCTCAGTGTCAGTTACACTGTGAGGACCTGCCTGGGATATAGCATCAACATAATCATCAACATGGTAGATGGACTACCTCAGTCTAACGGGCGCGCCATCTTGGAACATGTTAATACAGTTCACATTAAGGTGCATATTACCCAAGGGAAACAAATAAAATCAAGCCGTGGATCGGCATGGAACCCCGTATATCCACATCCGGGGTGATGCGGGGTGCTCTAAGATAAGGCCCCTGGTGAATGTTTCCAAAGTCCATCCTGCCATGTATTGGCAAGTACTCCAGTGTCTAATATGTACAGTGTCCCCATACGTCCTTAACCCATCGATGAACTTAGTAAGCTAAACTATAATAAACAATTAATGAACAGTTCATAAAATATATCGCTGTTGATTTCACCAAGTCTCTGTACATCAGTTCATGAAGTGTCGGGAAAATCTCTTATTATTTATCTCCCCAAATGAACCGCCAATTCCTCCCCATGATTTAGCCCACCTGGACTTTTAGTCATGAGGTCGATTATGTACCTTGATTCTAGGCGTCTCAAAGTTTTTAGCCTATCTCCTCCTCTAGGGTTTTCAGGTACAAAATCTATGCCAAAATACCGAAGTTTAGTTCTGTCCCTTTGATGAACCAAATCAAAATGTCTCGCGACTGGATAAGCCGGATCCGCCTTGTCTATTGCCCTTTGGTGTTCAAGTACCCTGATTTTAAGTTGGTGGATCGTACTCCCAATGTATCTCAGTCCACACGGGCAAATTAGGCAATAGACCGCGTAGTTAGTACTGCAGGTTAAGAATTTCTTGATGGGTTTCGTGAGATTTGCTCCCGGGATGTCATAGTTTCGCACTCTCTTGCATCCCGAGCAGGCCTTACATTTTCCGCACGGGAAAAACCCACCCATCTCTGCAATTTTACCTGTTCTTGGGGTCACATTCTTGAAATGGCTTCTCACTAGGGAGTCTCTCAATGATCTTGCTTTCCGGTATGTGATCAGGGGTTTCGTAGGGATTTCATCTTTCAGGATCGAATCTGTCTCTAGAATATGCCAGTGGGGGGTGGTGTCGGGCCTCCTCTTTGTCTCCCAGTTGTCGTTCTCTTCCTCTGTTCATCCACAGCCTCACTGTCGGTAACTTCTGATTCCGACGTGTCCAGTGGAGATAGTGTACCCTGAGCTCTCTTTCGATCAACTTCTTTCCTTGGGGCGTCGTACTTTTTGGCAAAATTTATAGACAGTTACTTATTTCCTCTGGTAACCAAACTTAAATCTCATGTAAAGGACACCAAAGACTTCCTCACAAAAATATCTGAGATAACATGGGATCCAACATACCTGATGATTGTGTTAGACATAACCAGCCTGTACACCAACATTAGACATGACTTAGGCTTGGCGGCAGTGGAACATTTTCTGAACAAGAGACCTGCCAGATTCGCAT
This sequence comes from Lissotriton helveticus, assembly GCF_964261635.1. NCBI lineage: Eukaryota > Metazoa > Chordata > Amphibia > Caudata > Salamandridae > Lissotriton > Lissotriton helveticus. The sequence goes on along the minus strand of NC_136071.1, from coordinate 1,077,773,660 downwards.
TGCATAATCGCATGTTGCTGGAATTCATTGAATTCTGTTTAACAAGCAACATCTTCCTGTTCAATGACCAGTTATATACACAGGTCTCTCGGACCGCGATGGGCACCTGCTTTGCTCCCAGCTACGCGAACTTGTTCGTCGGCTGGTGGGAGGAGCGGGTGCCCATGGTCCTTCAGACGGAGGGACAAGGAACAGAGAGAGTAATACAGTGGTTCAGGTACATCGATGACCTCTTCATCGTGTGGCAAGGGACGATGGAGGGGGCACAGCAGTATATAAGAATGCTGAATGATAACAACTGTAATCTACACTTCTCAGGATCTATCAGCATAACAACAGCTGAGTACTTGGACCTGAGGGTGGAAATAGATAATAATCAGCTACATACATCACTGTATCGCAAAGCGACGGCAGGCAACTCCATCCTGCGAGCCGACAGCAACCATCCGAAGAGGCTGATACAAAGCATCCCGTATGGGGAACTTCTCAGGATGAAAAGAAATAGCAGCAGAGAGAAGGACTTTGAAACAGCGGCAGTAGGTTGCATAGAAAGGTTCACAAGGAGGGGATATGACCCAGATTCTTTGGATAAAACCCTGAAGAAAGTGAGAAAAATAAAAAGGGAAGATCTCCTAAAGCCAAAAGCACCAAACGAACAAACCAAGGATGAGGGGAAATTTCGCTTAATCACACCATACACCAGTGATTCCATGGGATTGAGAAGAATTATGCAAAAGAACTGGCATATTCTAGAGACAGATTCGATCCTGAAAGATGAAATCCCTACGAAACCCCTGATCACATACCGGAAAGCAAGATCATTGAGAGACTCCCTAGTGAGAAGCCATTTCAAGAATGTGACCCCAAGAACAGGTAAAATTGCAGAGATGGGTGGGTTTTTCCCGTGCGGAAAATGTAAGGCCTGCTCGGGATGCAAGAGAGTGCGAAACTATGACATCCCGGGAGCAAATCTCACGAAACCCATCAAGAAATTCTTAACCTGCAGTACTAACTACGCGGTCTATTGCCTAATTTGCCCGTGTGGACTGAGATACATTGGGAGTACGATCCACCAACTTAAAATCAGGGTACTTGAACACCAAAGGGCAATAGACAAGGCGGATCCGGCTTATCCAGTCGCGAGACATTTTGATTTGGTTCATCAAAGGGACAGAACTAAACTTCGGTATTTTGGCATAGATTTTGTACCTGAAAACCCTAGAGGAGGAGATAGGCTAAAAACTTTGAGACGCCTAGAATCAAGGTACATAATCGACCTCATGACTAAAAGTCCAGGTGGGCTAAATCATGGGGAGGAATTGGCGGTTCATTTGGGGAGATAAATAATAAGAGATTTTCCCGACACTTCATGAACTGATGTACAGAGACTTGGTGAAATCAACAGCGATATATTTTATGAACTGTTCATTAATTGTTTATTATAGTTTAGCTTACTAAGTTCATCGATGGGTTAAGGACGTATGGGGACACTGTACATATTAGACACTGGAGTACTTGCCAATACATGGCAGGATGGACTTTGGAAACATTCACCAGGGGCCTTATCTTAGAGCACCCCGCATCACCCCGGATGTGGATATACGGGGTTCCATGCCGATCCACGGCTTGATTTTATTTGTTTCCCTTGGGTAATATGCACCTTAATGTGAACTGTATTAACATGTTCCAAGATGGCGCGCCCGTTAGACTGAGGTAGTCCATCTACCATGTTGATGATTATGTTGATGCTATATCCCAGGCAGGTCCTCACAGTGTAACTGACACTGAGGAAGGCGTATTGCTGAAACGCGTCTGTCAACAAGTGTGATTAAACTTTTGGTGTGAGCACTGCAACCCTTTGGTTTCCACGAGTGCGGTTCTTTGGATCTTACATTTCCGAGGCTGAGCTGAATATATATATATTCACTGAAAAAACCATAGGTTATAGACCATATATAGTTAGGAATTAGCATTTACAAAACCTTGAAAATTCACTGAAAAAACCATAGGTTATAGACCATATATAGTTAGGAATTAGCATTTAAAAAACCTTATTTTACTCACACAAAACCATTGAAATTCCATATATAGTTAGTTGCACTAACTATATATTGCGCACCCGCAATCCACTGCTGATGATGTCACATATTACATCATTCATGACATGGTCAGTGACATCACTGATGACATCACTGATGACATCTCAAATGACATCACTGATGACATCACTGATGACAACATCCAGTGACTATGTTTCTGTAAAGTTAAAATATGTCTTACATATTGAAGAATGAGTGGATGTATAAGTGTCTGGACGAAGGATTTAGTAGGTGCATGACTGAATGTATGAGTGAGTGATTAAATGTGTCTCACTGAGTGCATGGGTTAGTGACTAAACTGTCTTAATTTGTGCATCATTATGTCTGTTGTTCTGTAAACTGCTGCATGTGTTGATCAGTAGCTATATGAGTAACTATATGGGTTATTGATTGATTGCCCAAGTATTTGCATGGGAGACTGAGTGTGTGTGTGGCTGGATGGGAGGTGTGTGACTCTGTACAGATCAATGTGTACTTGTATCAATGATTGTATAAGAGAGTAAGTATGTGTTAGTATATGGTTGAAAACGTAAGGTGCTCTATGTTTAACTGTATAGAGTAGAAAATGGAAGTGTGATTGATTCTTTACAGGACTGACTAGGTGTGTGAGTAACTCCATGGATGAGTGGCAGAGTGTGAGTGTCTGTATAGGTGTATGAGTGCATATGATTGTGTTGTAAACATGAGTGATTGTATGTATGAATGATTGTATGGGTGAATGAGTGAATGTGTGTGTAGACGTAGGAATCAGTGAGTACGTATGTAGTAACTAGTATTGGTGTGTCAATGGTTTCAAAAATTATACTCTGTTTTTAACACTGGGTGAAACAGAGGTTATATTAAAATGTGAGGAGATGCATTGTGTTGTCACATGAATGATATCATCAGTGATGTGATCATTGATGTCAAGTGAGATGTCATCAGTGATGTCATTTGAGATGTCATCAGTGATGTCATCAGTGATGTCACTGACCATGTCATGAATGATGTAATATGTGACATCATCAGCAGTGGATTGCGGGTGCGCAATATATAGTTAGTGCAACTAACTATATATGGAATTTCAATGGTTTTGTGTGAGTAAAATAAGGTTTTTTAAATGCTAATTCCTAACTATATATGGTCTATAACCTATGGTTTTTTCAGTGAATTTTCAAGGTTTTGTAAATGCTAATTCCTAACTATATATGGTCTATAACCTATGGTTTTTTCAGTGAATTTCAATGGTTTTTTAATAGCAAATATCATAAGCTGTCGAATGTCAAGTACGTGGTAAGAATTTTTTTTTTCGTGTTTATGCACACTGATCTGCTTTGATTGCTGCCCCCCACCCCTCATTTCTATTAGGAGTACTCTCTCTTTGCAGATAGTGAAGGGTAGTTAACGCAGCCCTTTCCCCCTTTGTAATCCGTCGTGCCTGCTTCTCTCTCCATTTGATTGATTGTTCTCTTTGGTTCATTCTCTATTTACAAACAAGCACAGAGTCGCAATACTCTGTTTAGTCTTTGCAGATAGCGAAAAATCGTGTAAAAAAACAAAAGGAATCGAGCAAAATCAGTAGGCCACTAATGGGATCTCTTTTGACCTCGCTAAAATAGAAACATTAGGAACAACCTGTTGAAAATAGCAATGCGTATGTATATAAGCGGCGTTCATTTGTGTTCACAGTACCCCTTGTTGATTGTTTCAATCGAGCATTGAATTGTTCGAAGTTAATTCTCTTAACGATCTTCTCTACCTGCAAACGAGGAAGAATAGGAATATTCTATCTCCCTTTGCAGATAGTGAAGGGTAGGTAACGCAAGCCTTTAACACGTCGTACCTATTTCATTCCTCATTGATTGATTGATTGTCCGAACATTGACTGTTTGGGAATTAGTTCTTTTTGGAGGTATTCCCTGTTTGCAAATAAACGTAGGAAAATCTTTGCAAGTAGTGAAAGGGTACGTAATGCGGACCGTTCTCCCCCGTTGTAATCTGTCATGCCTATCTACTCCCCACTGATTGATGCACCTTTTTCACCCGGACCATTTACTAGAGATACGTCATCTGGCCCGACCAGAGAGCACCCCTAGTGAAAAGGACATATGCAATAATAACGAAGTGATCACTGTATCCTGTTAACAGAAACTTTACCATGAAACAACCTGGAAAGAAAAAAATAGGAAAACGAAAATCAGTAGGCCACTGATGAACATGAACTTTTATTAAACAACGAACAAAGAAACGATAACATAACGTAATGATAAAACCTATTAATGTCCTAGAAACAAGAAAACGTTAAAATATGCCAGTGGTGAGAGACCAGAAAAACAGTAAGAGAAACCAAATCACCCCTCGCTGTCCCACCGCCTGCCACGCCAAAAAAATCGATAGACTAGGGAAAATGCAAGTCAGTAGAACATCCACCCCCACTCTGGAAACTTCCAAGGTGGGGCAGGGTTCCGGCTACGCCCAGCCGGGAGCAGCCCATATAAGGCAGGTCCTGCTGCCACGCCTCGGCCAGGAGATCCTAACGTAGGGTGTAGCCGGAGGAGAGGCCGAGACCAGCGGGACCCGGCCAGGGGATTGCCTTTACAACGCTGAACAGTTGCAGGGGGGGGGAATGTCTCCTCGACCCTCCCCTCTCTCTCCCAGTCCGGCCGCGGTGGCCCTTGAGAGTTGCAGGTAGTCCCGCCACATGCTCTTCCGGTCCGACCACCAACGGTCGGGGGGCCGAGGCCGACGGGATCCGGCTGCAGCCGATAAACCAAGAAACCCGTTCATGGGGCCAGAGCCAGGGGCGTCCGGCCGACATCCACCGGAAGCCCGGCCCGAAGACGGACGGGACACTTCTTTCTTTTATAATGGCTGCGACAACACTGGAGGGGGATGTCTTGCACATGCCTCCGACCCCCCCCTCGTCCTCATCGCCTGGTCCGGCCATAACAAATCTCAAGCGAGACGCCGTGGGGTGCACTGGGAGGGAGAGACGGTGCGAACAGGCCTCTCCCGCCTCCCCAGGTGGAGGCTTCCCAGCTGCACCCTCAGCGCTCCAGGCGGTGGCATCCTTACAACTACAGTGCTGCACAGTTTCGGAACGACCTAGATAACGGTTCTTCCACTGTGGCCATGCTGCAACGTCTCGCCCGGCAGGGTGGAGCCCGTCCGCTCATGTGACCCGGCGATCGCCGGTAGCTGCCGAACTCTCAAAATGGCGGTCGACCTGGCAAGAGCGGGCCCAACATAAAGAAATGGCCCGGTCACTGGTTGACTCCACCACCGTAGTCCTCCACGACCTTGAAGATTCTAGAGGAGCCGCGGGAGTCTCCGACCCCCGATGGGGAATGACTGCCATGATCGCCCGTGGAGTGACGAAACTGTATCCGCGGGACGTCGGCGCTCCCATGCTGGCGCCAGCCTCACTTTGAATTACTACAATCCTGCAGACCTCACTTCCGGTGAAAGCACAGTGTGACCCGGTAGGAAAAATTATTGCACCCCCTCCCCTTTTTGACTGATAGTTCAAACCACCGATCCTTTCCTTTGCCCTTTTAACGGAACTTTGGACTGCCTCCCCCTCTTTTACATTTTCTAGAGAAAACAAAACATTAACCACTACATTAGCATAGCAGTTGACACCAGAACTGTTTTCAAATTGAAAACCAACAACATCTTCAACAGAATCCTTTTTGTTTCTGCTGTGACCCTGCTACAGCACAGGCATTGTCCCCAGCAGTAATTCTGCAATGCCGGTAAGAATAGCTGTGGTGCCTACTGGACTCACTCACCCCCGCGGCGCCCCACGCCGTTTTTTGCTGGGCGGCAACTTACTAGACATCACTTTCGTGCCATCTAGATTTCAGCGCGTTCTGCTGCCTTGGAACTATTCGCACAACAGACCGCTACTGACAAGAATATTTCATTATTGGTGCTGTCAATTTCAATAAATCTATTGGATAATTAAAAAGAAATTGCCACGGTCTCTTCGTTGTTTAAATGTTTTTACTGTTTTTGTTTTGTTGTATATATTTATATGTTATTAAAGTTTTATATTCCTACTACTTTGTTGGAGTGCTATATATTTTTAATGTGACACATAATTGTAAAAACTTTGATGTACAAAGAGTCATTCCTGGAATCTTCCGCTTCAGGCTCGGTCCCCTCCCCAATCACAATACAGGATGGTTTTCAGATAGTAGGAACGCGTGTGCTGTGACGGATCACATCGGGTGTGGGCCTTGATCTACTATAACTCCTTTGAAGAGGGGTGATTCTTTACAGCTGGGGCCATAAACTACATCTGCAGGGCTAGCTGATAGCCTAGGACCGGCCTGGACATTCGGACACAGAGGAAGAGGAGTGTCAGAGGGTGCGGTAGTGAATAGGGCGAAAGGGAGGTGTCGGGCGGGCACAGAGTGTGATTCTCAGGGAAGAGCAGCGCAGATGGGGGAAGGTTTATTGCCCATGCATAAGACAGAGAGCGGTGGTGACCAGTGCCTGGGGGAGATGCTTACGAGGGTGAGGAGCCATGCTACGAATCGACAGCGTGCAGAGAGTGGGTCTGGTCAAGACATCTAAAATGGCTGCCGTGCACGACAAAAGTGTGGCATTTCAAAAAAGGCAAGATGGCGCAGACAATGTTTTTCAACACTTCCTCATTTCCTTCGAATCGAACGTTAACAGACGTTGGGGCATATTACCAAAGTTAAGCGATATTTATCCCTAACGATGCTTACCAACCAATTTTTTACCACTAAGCATCGTCAGAAATTATCGAAGATAAACCTTACTATTATCAAGGTTTATCGCAAATGCGATAATAAACGGCCGCAATGCATGAATATCGCTAAAAACTCAGCGATATTCATGCATTACCGAGCTAATACTCTTAGCCATGTTATCCACCTCCCATTGGATAACATGGCTAAGAACTGCTCAGGGCAGGTGTTACTTTTTGGAGATATTCGCGCTTAGCGCGAATATCTCCAAAAGTTGGTAATAGGAGATAGATATCTTGCATGTTGTAATGCAAGTTATTGTGGTATATGGAACTCATACCATAATCTCTCAGGAAAGCAGAAACTGATCCTTTTGGGACCGCCTAAAAAGGCCTAGGGGGTGAGGAGTACTCTACTTTGCCCCCTTTTCACGTTCCGAACTATTTTATTTTACTCTCTTCTGTAATTACACAAAATACCAGCGATAAGATGCATCGGAGACACACAGTGAGAGAAAGGAGGCCGGAGATGAAGAAGACATGTCAAATACACATTGGAGATAATATAGTGGCAGAAGGGAAGTAAATATGAGTAAACTTACCATGTAACATAAAAATGTTGCACTCTATACTATAAGTCTCATTTTATACTACAATCACTTCGCTACAACCTCATAAATTAAAAATAAAAATAAATAATGTCTCAAACAATTTTTGATTTCTAAATATAAATTTATTCTTCAGAATTTTCTAAATTTGAAACAACTAGTAACATGTCCTCATCAGTAATTTCCTCTTCAATCATCTCATCTGGAATCTCCTCATTAAAAGTCTGCAATGATGATTCTTGTAACTCTATGGTCTCCAAACACTCGATAAATTCGCCATCAAGAGATTGATCAAAAAAATCATTCAAGTCATCTCCTCCTTCTGACAATATTTCATTATTGGTGCTGTCCATTTCAATCAATGTAGTGGAATCATTCAAGTCATCTCCTCGTGACAATATTTCATTATTGGTGCTCTCAATTTCAATCAATGTAGTGGAATCATTCAAGTCATCTCCTCCTTGTGACAATATTTCATTATTGGTGCTGTCCATTTCAATCAATCTAATGGAATCATACAAGCCATCTCCTCCTTGTGACAATATTTCATTATTGGTGCTCTCAATTTCAATCAATGTAGTGGAATCATTCAAGTCATCTCCTTGTGACAATATTTCATTCTTGGTGCTGTCCATTTCAATCAATCTAATGGAATCATACAAGTCATGTCCTCCTTGTGACAATATTTCATTATTGGTGCTCTCAATTTCAATCAATGTAGTGGACAATTCAAAAGAAATTGCCACGGTCTCTTCATTGTGAGCCATTTTATTTTGAAATTGCTTGCTGTAAATTGCAGAAAAAAATAATCACTTTCATTTATCGTTTTTAGTAATACATAATATAAAACTAACTTCATCAAGTATTTAGTATAACAGAAGGACTGCAAATAAATAACAGAAAACATTTTTCAAATTATCTTCAAGTGTACAACATAGTTCCCCTTACAAATTAACAACTCACCTTTTTAAAAGTAGCAGAAGTGTTAGTACTGTGTAAATCAAACACCAGAAATTCACCACCAAAAATTCCTCACAAATGTACCTCAGACAGTAGTATCACAAAATGGCTGTGGTTTCCTCTCATTTGACATATATACATAACCAATTAACTTTCATCACACACAAATACAAAACCAAAGTAACATTTTAATTGGTTCTAAATTTCAACACTTTCAAATGTGTTTTCCCCATGCAATTTTCCATAGGACATTTACATACGTCTACAGCCTGAATGGCTGAACGGAATTACACCAAACTTGGCAAAATGGTACATCAAACCTAAGAGGTCAGGAAGGATCTACTATGCCCCCTTATGGTCATTTCCCCCTTCGCTTTGGCCTCCTCTTGTCTCTCAATCCTACCGAGGGACAAGATGGCGGCCGCTACGGACTGTTTGGAATGTTGACAGACGCCGGAGAACCAATCAGCTTCGCAAAGCTCCGTAACGCGAAAAGTACGCGAAGCGGAGCGCTGTTACAGATATATATCTTTTTTTCAACGTTAATTTCTCAAAATCCACTGGAGCACATATATTGAGACCTAGCAAAGGCACATCGGGCTACCAGTCCCTAATATTTTGCCAAGTTTCGTGCAAATCCATTCAGCCGTTCGATTATTATTATTTTGTTTTTTTTTTGCCCCGCGGGGCCCTTTTAAAACCTCCACATCAAACCTAGGGGGTCAGCGAGGATCTACTATGCCCCCTTATAGTTATTTCCCCCTTTGTTTTGACCTCCTCTTGTCTCTCGATCCTACCGAGAGACAAGATGGCGGCCGCTACGGACTGTTTGGAATGTTGACAGACGCCGGAGAACCAATCAGCTTCGCTTCACAAAGCTCCGTTGCGCGAAAAGTCCGCGAACCAGAGCGCTAACCGGTCCGCTGTTACAGATATATATCTTTTTTTAAACGTTAATTTCTCAAAATCCACTGGAGCACATATATTGAGACCTACAAAAGGCACATCGGGCTACCAGTCCCTACAATTTTGCCAAGTTTCGTGCAAATCCATTCAGCCGTTCGGGCTAAAAGTGAGGCCAACCGCCCTATGGAAAACTCAATGTTAAAAACACGTTTTGGGACCCCCCTTTTTTCTCGGCCCCCACTGGACGAACCCCCCCCAAATTTTCAAGGGCTGCTCAGAAACAAAATGTGCCATTTTCCTGAAAATTTCAGCCGATTCCGTCCACAAACGCCAAAGTTATTAGACATAGAATTTTCAAAAAACCCATAGAGAAAAAATCCTAACTATATATACCTACTGGCGACCGCCAGTAGGTATATATATATATATATATATATATATATATATATATATATATATATATATATATATATATATATATATATATATGCAATCCCATGCTATCTATGGGTAATGATTCATGTTACCCTACAACATTTGTTTAAAGCCAGACCTATTGGCATTGCCAATGCTTGTTTTGGCTTAGCTTTAGTTAACGAACAACCAGAGCAAGGATATGTTTTGCACATTAGTTTGCATTTCGAAGGTTTGAAATATTTACATTTGAGATTTATCAACCAAGAGATACATTGGTGAATTATTTGAAACCACTGAAAGTTCCAGTACCAATATTAAAATTCAAATTTTAAGTGACAGCATAATTTACTTGTCTGCTGAGCGATGCGTTTTCAGCACCATTTTTTTTCTTGTTTACAGTTTTGACCTTGCGCTCTGTGTTTCTTTACTTACCAGCTTAAACATAATTCTGTGTAAATCATAAATAATGTCCATTACTAATACAGAATGACGAAGTGAATTAATGAACTAGCTACTTGAATATGTAGAGTAATATATTGAATATCTAGGCTCTTAATTCATGTAAATTTAGATCCGCTAGGTTTATGCTGTACTGTTGCCCAAAAAACAAATGGAGGCACTGGCGATACTAAATGAACAAAGAAGATACCTCACTAAATCCAATGTTGGCTTTAGGCCCAGAAATGAACAACAAAACCATGTCACTTTGAGCTAGCGCCTCTCCCAAAGCTTTTTCTGACAGAAGAGAAATAAGTACAGATGCCAAATCCAATCCTATTTGAACCAGAACTCTTGTTGGGACTCAACTTTAACAGAGCTGCATGTTTGTTGCTTTGACCTACTACTAGGATCTTTGCGTCAGAGCTTCAGATTCTGAGCTCCTGCGGGCTGTAGTGGCTGCAGGAATCATTAAGGGTGACACCTGTCTCTCAACCTGCACCACTGCCAATAGATGGCTATAAAGCCAAGACCGATCCTTAATTGTCCTTGTACAGAAGAAACCATATTATGCAGTATTGGGGTATCTTTCATAGATTCACATGCCTGAATCATTCCCCGTCGTCGAGGCGGGAGTCCCACGGTAAATTATATATATAATAGCAGTGCCTAAAAACCATTAGTAGTAGGCTAGAAAAGGATATAGGCCCAACTAGGCCCAAAACTTAGCAGCCTATCTACCTCATTATGTAAAAAGAACTGAAAATGTAGCCTCAGCCAATCAGCTAACCTCACCCTCTAGAACCTTCCCAGCCCAGGCAGCTCTCCTCAGATTTTCACCGCACTTCGTGTGTAAGGGAGTCTCCCTGAGTGCCTACTCAGTTTTTCTTCAAATTTCTTCTATTTTCTTCAAGATGTCTGAAAAGAAGGCTCTTTTCAATGCTTGTGGTTCCTGCTTCAAGAAGAGGGTACATGTGGACGACCAGCACTCTGATTGTATTTATTGTTTGCACCCTTCACATGTCGTGAAGGATTGCAGGATATGTCGAACCTTCCCTCCTAAGACCATCAGGGATAGAGAGGCAAGAGTTCTTTTGTGGCTAAAGTCGTCTGCCACAGATGACGAGGACAGAGCCTCTACCTCAAGTAAGAGAGCCAGTTCCAAAGAGAGGTGTTCTCCTGAGAGACTGAAGAAACCTAAACTCTCTCACAAAACCTCTGATTCCACAAAGAGTGCTGCGTCAACAGAGTCATCAACTGTGAGTACAGTCCGCACTAAAGCTGTCTCTTTGGTGTCCTCTCTCACTGTCACCACCTATTCTACGTCCTCTACTTCTTCAAGTACGGTTACCACCTCAGCTATTACTTCTCCTGTGATGTCCGTCATGGTTTCTTCATCTGATAAAAAATCATCGAGGAAAAGCCCGTCGTCGACGGGTCTTCCGTCGACGATCAAATCACCATCTACGAAGCATTCGTCATCGCTTCCGTCGACGCCCTCGTCGACGGCTCCCCAGTCGACGAAGGTTTCCACTATCCCGTCGACGAAGATCCCGTCGACGAAGATCCCGTCGACGAAGATCCCTTCGACGAAGACCCCGTCGACGAAGACCCCGTCGACGAAGACCCCGTCGACGACAAGCCCGTCGACGACGAGCCCGTCGACGAAGGCTTCAGCTCCATTGACGACAAGCTCGACGACGAAGAGTCCGTCGACAGATCCGTCTACGAGGACGACTTCAAAGAAGGCCTCGTCGACGATTACAACAGCAATGACGATGCCGTCGACGACAATACCGGCGACGCACGCATCTGTTTCTCTTCTACCGTCGACAGCAGCACTGGTTTCTTTGAATGTGCCGTCTACGCATTTATTGCCCACATCTCCGGTAAGGGTACAGTACACCCATTTCCAGATGAAGTCATTTCAGAGACAGAGTTACTCTCATTTGTCTCCCCTCTTGCCTTCGCATATTTTGGAAAACTACGTGGAGGAAGACTCTGATGATGAAGGGGATGATGAAGAGCCTTTTGGAGTGGCCCATCACCCTTCCCAGTTACACATAAAATATCAAGATGATGAAGATGAGGATGATGTTCATTACTATCAGGAGAATTTAGCTACTCCTTATCATCATGAGCCACAACACGCAGAAGACCCGGCCCATCTTCCGTCTTCTCTGATTCAAGATTTGCAGGCCATGCTGACTGATTATCGCCAGAGGTTTCCGCCAACTCTGCCTAATACGAATCCTGTGCCAGTAGAAATGCCGAGGAATTCCCCCCCACATCCTTCACACTCTCCAAGGCAGGAGGTTGACCCCGGGACTGGGGGTGATGATGTCGACGTCTCCTCTCCAGATGAGGATGAAAGAGAGGATGGTGAAATTCCGGATTCCACGCCTACGGAACCATGGAATGATTACGTCATTCCTATGCCCTCTCCTAATTTACCACAACCTTCAGATTCTCCGCCAGAAGACATAGGAGGTTTTCATAACATCATGCACCAGGCAGCTGCTAGATTTCAAATTACAGTTTCGGTTGAGCAGACTGACTGTTTTCTTCATGATTTCAAAGAAGGGTATAGAAGGGTATCCAGATCTATCCCTATCATTGAATATATTTGGAAAGAAGGGATTAATATAATGAAGACGCCAGCTTCCATCCCGGCGGTTCTTCCAAGAGTGGACAAGAAGTATCGAGCACCACCGGATACTCCTTCATGTTTGATTGGTCATCTACGACCTGACTCAGTGGTTTTACAGGCGGCTCAACAAAGATCCAAGAATCCGGCGGCACCAATGTCAACACCTCCTGACAAGGAGGGCAGGAGATTGGATGCGATTGGGAAAAAGTTCTCAGCTAATGCCGCTGCTACTGTTAAGATTGCTAATTCTTTGGCAATTTTAGCACGTTATGACAGACAAATGTGGTCAGATCTGTCGGAATTCGTCAACCTTATTCCCGAGGACAGAGTTCAAGAAGTCCGGAAGGTTGTCATGGAAGGCGAGCGGGCGGCTTCAGAGATTATCGATTGCGCCCTAGATATCTCTAATACAGCCTTTAGACAATTGGCCGGAGCGGCAGTTCTCAGACGGCAAGGATGGCTCAAGGCGACTTCTTTCAGACCTGAAGTCCAGACCAAAATACTTGACATGGCCTATGATGGAGAGTTATTGTTTGGCAAGCACATAGATGAAGCATTGCTTGCAATCAAAACTGATACTGATACGGCCAAATCGCTTGGTACACTACAGTATAAGCGAGGTTTTTTCAGAGGAGCAAGGGGCCGTGGTTTTTCTTCCAGAGGACATTATCAGAATCAGCAAAACCGCCAGTATCAAACTCAGAATAAGCCGTACTACCAACAGTCCTATCGGCAGTCATCATCAGCGGGTTTCTCTCGTCAAGGAGGGAAACGACGTTCTAACTACCAGGGACGCGATTCAAATAAGCGCCAGTGAGTTTTGCCGGACACCATCCTTCCTTCCTTCCCTCCCTGTGGGCGCCAAGATCTCCGTCTTTTATCAACAGTGGCGGAAGATAACTTCAGATCAGTGGGTTCTGGACATAGTCTCTGCAAGACACACTCTGGCGTTCTTGCAGAAACCTCCAACATCACCGCCCAGGGGTCCCCCCCCCCCCCCCTCGTCTTCATTTGTTATACATGGAAGCCATGAAGATGCTGCACAAGAATGCGATAAAAAGAGTTCCAACATCCCAGAAAAATCAGGGGTTTTATTCTCGCTTCTTCCTTGTGGAAAAGGTTTCAGGAGAGTGGCGTCCAATTTTGGATCTACGAAACTTAAACAAATATCTGAAAAAGCAGAGTTTCCGCATGGTGACGCTCACGGATGTCCTCAATTGCCTCATGGAAGGCGATTTCATGGCTTCCCTGGATATGGAAGACGCTTACTTCCACATTCCCATTCACCCAAACCACCGCAAGTATCTGAGATTCACAGTGGCTGGTGTCCATTTTCAATTCAAGGTGCTCCCTTTCGGCCTGAAATCTGCACCGAGAATCTTTACCAAGACTCTAGCTCCGGTTGCAGCTGCGTTGAGGTCACAGGGAATACAAGTGTTCCCGTACCTCGACGATTGGTTAATAAAGAGTCCAACAAAAAGTTCAACAAGGCAATCGGTCAAAAGTGCCCTATCAATGTTCTCAAATCTGGGCCTGACCCTCAACGTCAAAAAATCTCAACTGCAACCCAAACAAATTCTGACTTTTCTGGGAGCAGTATTGAACACTTTTCAGTGCAAGGCCTTCTTGACCCAAATTCGTCAGGACAGGATCACAAAGCTGGCAAGTCAAATAAGGACAAGAAAGTCTCTTTCGGTCCGACAGTTTGTTTCCCTGCTAGGGATGTGTTCCTCTGCACTCCATCTAGTCCCACTGGCTCGACTCAGAATGACGCCTCTCCAGGAGGAACTGCATCGGCAGTGGCGGCAGATAGACGGATCATTCGAAGACCGCATCAAGGTCACGCCCAAGATGAAACAGGTTCTTCTATGGTGGGCGTCAAAGAACAATTTGTCTCCGGGGCTCACATTTCTTCAGACCCTACCGGAATTTACTCTGACGACAGATGCCTCCATGGAGGGTTGGGGAGGCCATCTCCAAGACCTTCGAGTGCAGGGACGGTGGTCTCATCAGTACAAGCACAAACACATCAACTGCCTCGAGTTGAGGGCCATTTTTCTGTCCTTGCGAGCCTTCCTGCCAAGAATTGCAGGCTCTGCAGTGCTGGTTCGCACGGACAACACCACCAGCATGTTTTACGTAAACAAACAAGGGGGCACAAGATCTCTAGCCCTGTCACTGCAAGCGCAGGAAATGTGGGAATGGTTAATCCATCACAAAATTTCCCTCAGAGCGGAGCATGTACAGGGAATTCAGAACTCTCTGGCCGACGATCTCAGCAGGTCGTTCACAGGATGTCACGAGTGGGAACTCGAACAACGCCAAGTAGACACAATTTTCCGGCTCTGGGGCACACCAACGCTGGACCTGTTTGCCACGCAACAGAACAGCAAATGCATATATTTTGCCAGCAGGTTCCACCAGCAAGGATCGAGAGGAAATGCCCTGTTGATGAGGTGGACCGGAATTTTTGCGTATGCCTTCCCACCGATTCCTCTCATCCCAAAGGTTCTACAGAAAATGAAGAGAGAGCGTTGCTCTCTAATCCTAATTGCTCCTCGCTGGCCGAGACAGTATTGGTTCCAAGAGCTTCTAATACTCTCCCATCAACCTCCACTGCGCCTCAAGCCGACACTTTCAATGCTGACACGGGAGGAAGGACAAATACTGCATCCAGATCCTCAGTCGCTGCACTTGCACGCCTGGCTCCTGACTTCCTAGAGTTTAAGGACCTTGAGATTTCTCCAGACTGTAGAGCTGTTCTATCTCAGGCTCGTGCCCAGTCTACCATCAGAACCTATCGCTTCAAATGGAAGAGATTCTGTTTGTGGTGCGGAGAACATGATGTCCATCCACTACAGGCTCCTCCGGAGAAGATTCTGCCTTATCTGCTGTCTCTAGCTAGATCAGGTCTCGCCTTTTCTTCCATTAAAGTTCACCTTGCTGCCATATCAAGATTCAGAAAGAGTTACAGCAAACCATCTTTGTGCTCTTCCTCTTTAATTAAACAGTTCCTTAAAGGATTATTTCGAGTTTTCCCTCCAGTGCGGCCTCCTCCTCCTGAGTGGGATCTCAATATTGTGTTATCTCAATTGCTAAAAAGACCCTTTGAACCAATTCATAAATCAGAACTTAAATTCTTGACTTGGAAAGTGGCTATTTTGTTGGCCCTCACTTCAGCCCGGAGAGTAAGTGAGATACAGGCGTTCACTATATCGGAACCTTTCCTACATTTTTCCAAAGATTGTGTGACACTTAGAACTCATCCTAAGTTTATTCCAAAAGTTCCGACTCAGTTTCACATCAATCAACCGGTGAAACTCAAAACTTTCTTTCCAGACCCCAAGACTCCAGCCGAAAGGATGCTGCATTCCTTGGATGTCCAAAGATGCCTCAAATTCTATTTACAAAAGACAAAAGATTTGCGAAAATCTAACCAACTGTTTGTGGCTTATGGCCAAGCTACCCGTGGTCAGGCTGTGACGAAGGCAACTATAGCCAGATGGCTTTCCTCTGTCATTGTCTTCTGTCATGAGAAAGCGAACAAACCCCTGACAAGAAGGGTTAAGGCACATTCCACCAGGATGATGTCAGCGTCTACAGCCCTATTTGCAGGAGTGACCCTGGAAAACATTTGCCGTGCTGCTACATGGAAAAGTGTGCATACTTTTACCAAGCACTATTGCCTGCAGTCGGTGGTAAATGAAGATACGTCAGTGGGAGAAGCAGTGTTGCAGCATCTTCTTCACTGAGGTTAGACTTTAATGGTGTCTTTTTCTTGTTTTCTATTGTTAAATTTGTTCTAAAATACTGTTTTTAATACACTGTATATTATATGAAGGTATTGTCATGATTATGCATATGTACTGAAATATGTTCTTGCTCTAGTACCTTCCAGGTTGTGTGGGGATATATGGTTTTGGATTGTCTCCCACCTTCCTCTACCGACAGATATGGTTATTACTGCTTGCTATTCTGATTCAGGCATGTGAATCTATGAAAGATACCCCAATACTGGATAAGAAAACAAGTTACTTACCTGTAACTACAGTTATCCAGTATTGGTATCTTTCATAGATTCACATGCACCCACCCTCCTCCCCGGCAGGGCAGTTCTTTACTATGGATACTACTTCTCACTTGTGCTGGGAAAATCTGAGGAGAGCTGCCTGGGCTGGGAAGGTTCTAGAGGGTGAGGTTAGCTGATTGGCTGAGGCTACATTTTCAGTTCTTTTTACATAATGAGGTAGATAGGCTGCTAAGTTTTGGGCCTAGTTGGGCCTATATCCTTTTCTAGCCTACTACTAATGGTTTTTAGGCACTGCTATTATATATATAATTTACCGTGGGACTCCCGCCTCGACGACGGGGAATGATTCAGGCATGTGAATCTATGAAAGATACCAATACTGGATAACTGTAGTTACAGGTAAGTAACTTGTTTTCAACTCCAAAAAGCGTGCTTGTCTTTCCTCTTCTGCTTTTCTATGGCAGTTTTTCTCTTCAGTACTGTAGGAAGGGGCCTTTGTGGTGTCTCGCAGCACTGCATATTTGGAGCGCTCTTCCTGTACATTTTTGCCAAAGTGACCACAGATCCCAAGCCTTACAGCGCTTGCCCTCATATACTCTTCAGACTGAAGTAAAGCGCCATGTCTAAATGGTGCGTTGTGATAGAGTGTTGATCTAGACACAGGTTTGCCTAATTTCATTGTGACATCCTTTGGGAGTACTCTGCTGTAGGAAAAGTAGATGTAACATTCATTCATAAATAACATGCCAAGCTTCCTGTGGCGGAAGTCTCACCACAGTTTGAGTATTAGTCAGAGGATCAGAAGGACCTACTTGCTTCTTCGTCATTTAAACACATTTCCTAATATGGCTAAATTCAGTGGGTGATCGTCACTTGAATTGTAGGTCTCATAGGAGCATCAAACCAAGAAACGCGATTGATAGAAAGCTTCCCAGGACTAGTCAGCTAGGTAAACCTATACCGGCAAATGGCCACTAATGCCCTTTGAAATGTTGTGGTAAGCTCTGGAGGTCTCTGTAGCCATGGTGCTATGACTAGCATGTTGTACTGATCTAGCAAGCCAGTACGGTGTGGTGGCTCAGTGGACTAATGCACCCCAGATCGAATCCGGGTGGGTTCACTTAGCTTTTAATCCTTCCATGGTCGATAAAATATTAAAATTAAGTTGGGTAACAACAAACACCTGTTATTAAGTAGCAAGATGTCACATAACTTAAGCGTGTGCCTTGCAGATATTTTTTTTTTGTTTAAACGGCACCTGTAGCGTTTGCAGTTGGGGCCAGCACAAGAGCTTTTGTTTCAAAGTGCTAGATCTAGCAGGCAAGCACTCGTAGACGCACTGTGCTTGTAGTCGCAGCATTGGCCGTGCAGTACGTACAATACACAGTAGAACAGCCACTGACATTGTTCGGCGTTTCTTTGCTTCAGGAGAAAACCATTTCTACTGAAAACAGTAATTTCTTTATTACCTATTATAAGAATGCTTGTACTAAGTCATTTATTATCAGTTCAATCAACTTCGCATCGTTTAAAATGTTTCCTCTTGCAAAAGTATGGTGGACAGCAGAATGATCGTTCCATTATGCTCAATTTTTTATTCTGTACCTTCTGTTCTTTACTTTGACATATTGCAGCTGGAAAAATATTTTATATTTAGCGGTCTCTTTAACGTTTTAAGAAATGTACCATTCTGTATAGAATTCCTTTGGGCAACGATAATTAACTCAATTTCCACTGAACAAATCAACATTGTTGCACTTATTTAATTGATTCAAATTTTAATTGGTTTCAAAGTTTGCCCTATAAAATACACGGGGTCTTTTACCTATGCTGGAAATATGATAATAAAAGTGGTGTAACTTAAAATGAATCCCCACTACACAATGCGTGAGATGCCCCTGACCAATGTGTTACAGATATTCATTCATAGTCCTGGGGCTAAATAGTGGCCCCCTGACTTGTGCTCCCTCCCCTTCACCCGCATCAGGCATGCACATCAAGAGCTGCAGGGGCCATTGTAAATAGCCGAACTGGTAACTACAATAGTTATCGATTATGATTAACATAGTAGGTGTCCTCAGCACCTTCTATTCCTTTTTTCTCTTTTTACCTTAAGTATACCGTTCATAACTCGTAAGAATTGTCCTACTTTTGCCACAACTAGAAGATAAAATATGAAATTGCATGCCAAAGGCTAAAGATTGCAGCAGATAGGAGATCGAAAAACGGTAACCATGTTCTTTGTAAAACAAGTTAATCCCATGATATAATCTTTATCATTGCAAAAGCAAATTGAAAAAAACATTGCTGCAAGCTGAAATAAATCAATAAAAGTGGTGCCCATTTCTTGATAACCCTGCGGTGAGGCAGCCGGGCTCCTGCGACCATCGTATCAATATTTGGGCTGCAGCGATAGAGTTCAGACTACCACAACTGCAAGGCACATCTTCCCGTTCACTTTGGTTTAAACCCGTGAATATGCAGGCCAGGGAGTTAACTTTGTTTCCTTTTCCACATTTCTTCGAGACTGACACCGCCATTTTATATATTTTTTAATCTAAGACAAGGATGGTAATTACTGTACATTTTTTAAACCTGTTTGTACACTAGAAACATGAATTAAAAGGGCGATTAGCTCGTATGTGAGGTTCTTTACATACGTTTTAAATGTGTATTTAGTACAACATTTCCGCATTTTTTCAGCTGTTAATCTAATCTGTCAATTACTGTTCGGTCAGGTTGCCTTTTTCCAGACAAGAGAAGTCTCTGGGCTTCAACTTAAATATCGTCTTTGAGTGGGGATCAGCGGCCAATTGTTGTTTTCATCTTCGGGAGATGTTTCTTAGGTGTCTGCTGTTTCTGTACATCATTGTAGACTACTCTCATTCCAGTGCATGACAAACAAGATAAGATTGCATTTTTTTCGTGATTATTTTATTTTCGAGAATCCCAATATTGGAAAATAGCGAAATAGCCAAATTGTAAAATGCTATCTGCTCATCCCTCTAGCTCTTACGTATTGACATAAGAAAATAACATCTACATTTTGGAGGACCTCTTTTGTTTGAAGTAGCTCTGTTTTTTAGAGATGAACTTTCACAGTCGTTTCATTTTGACATGCAAAGAGTGTATAATTATTTTCACAGTTATGTCTTGCTTTAGTCATTTTCTGTACCCTGGCATGTCATGTTCTACAGATCCATAGACTAGAGATGACTCCTATGGTTTAAATCATTATACTAAGTGACCAGGATGTTACTTGAAATACCTAAAAGTTATTGTCATCTCAGAGTTTAATGTTTTGGACCAGGAAGCATGAATTTTTGGGGTAAAGTGCGGACGGAACAAAGTAGAATATGTTAAGCAGTTTTGGTGGATGTGGAAGCTGCAGTTCTTTTTTTTTTTAACACACTTTATTATTGACTGCAAAATTGACATGGTGAATCAGAGTCATGAAAGCATTATACAATCCTTTTCAGTTTTCATCCCTCCCTAATCTGTCGGACACATAGATCGTATCATTGTCTCATGTACAATTCAGTGTATCTCTTGTCAGAAGCAAATCAGTCCTTCGTAGACATGACCCAGCTTATCATTTAAGGAGCATTGTCGGTACAATCCAACTATCGGTGCAATAACGTGCATTATTTACAATTAAACAAGAACGTCTACAAACCCTTCTAATCAAGCCTCCTGGTCTTCCCATTCCGTGCCTTTCACTACCCGTGGATAATCCCGGGTAGTTCTCAAACTATAGGGTACATGGGACAGAAGGAAATCGCCGGTGTTAGCAGAAAGGGTCATTAACTCCACAGTGCCGGGGGGCCCATGCACATTACAGGGACCCAGCCGCCTGCGTTGGGATTAAGTCGAGTGTTTCTAGTTCAATCAGCATGGCTTCCCATTCCAGTGCTATAGGGTGTTTTCGTGGCCCTCTCTCCTCCTCCCTCCGGAGGGCCGCCCCTTCCACCCAACCCCACTGCACTAAGTCCTCCTGCCACGCAGTCACTGCAGGGGATCTGGGAGACTTCCATTTCATCGTTATGGCCAAAACAAGTGCCAGATCTAGGAATTTTAGCTTGACTTTTTGCCTTCCTGAGCGACGCCGCAGTCCCGCAAGGCAGGGCAAAGCCTTGGTAGGGACCGGCAGTTTTGTCAGAGTTATGAGGGTTTGGCAGACCTCGGCCCAGTATCCCCGTAGTCGAGGGCAGGACCACATCATATGGATAAAATCCGCTTCATCCCCCCCACAGTGAGGGCAACAATAAGGAGAGTCCAGGAACATACGATGTATTCTCTTGGGGATGAGATCTACCCTATGGAGCACCATTGTTTGAATAAATTTAAGTCTGACATTACGTGATACTCTTTTGGGGAGTTCTAATATGGTCTTTCATGCTCTGTCCGTGATTTCAGTGTCTGCGTCCTCTGCCCAGAGTGTTCTAAGGGTCAAAAGCGGGATCGCTGTATGCACCCTTATCCCTGTATATAACCAACGCACCAGATGGCCTCCCGGACCCATGTAATATAATAGATGTACTAGTTTTTGCTGTGTGGGTTTGGTTCGTTGTGGTGCCCAAGTGGTCCTAATATAGTGTGTCACCGTGGCATGTAGCAAGTATAGGCGTGGTGGAGCTGCAGTTATCTGCTCAAAAGTTTCGTGGTCCAGTAGGGCGTCATCCCCAAAAAAGGAACCTACTTCTTCCACCCCATTATCTGTCCATCCTCGAAGTCTATTTCGTGTGAGTCTACCCTGCGGCGTGGGGATGCCTAATAAAGAAATGATCGCCGCATAGGGTGGTATCGCTGACATGTAGGAAAGGGCTTTCCTCCAACAAAGTAAAGCGTTTTTTAGCAAGTGGGGGCAATCCGGAGGAATCCGGGTCCCGGGCTGCAATAATGAATGAAGTTCTCCCCGATCAAGTCTCTCCGGCGTGAAGCCGATCTCATGCTGATTCCTACCCGCAGTCCAATAGGAAAGCCATTGGAGCTGACTAGCATAGTAGTTTCCCCGAAAATCGGGGGCCCCTAGCCTGTCTGCCATCGTCCCCAGCTGAAGTTTCCGAAGGCTGATCTGTCGCCGGCCAGCCCCCCAAATAAGAGTGATCAAGATGGTATTTAGTGTACTAAAAATAGATTGAGGGAGATTCACTGGTAGATTCATGAAATAATGAAATAATACAGGAGGCGAGGGAGCATAACCATTTTTGAAATGGCAATTCTTCCTATCACTGATAAAGGGAAGGAGGTCCTGAACCCTACACTACTCCGGAGCCTCGTTATTGCACTTTGGATGTTACCATCAATCTGATCTTCTGGCGTCCTATACACTAAGTACCCAGGTACTTAAAGGTAGTAGGGGCAACCGGCATACAATATGTGCCAAACCGTATGGAGTTAGGTGTGGTGTCTCTCGGAAGAAAAAAACGATCGACTTTACAGGGTTTATCGCTAGTCCTGATAATTGCGCAAACGTGTCAAATATGGCAGGTATCCGGTTGTGATCTGCTGTAAGATCGCGGAAATATAAGAGAATGTCATCTGCGTATATCAATCAATCAATCAATCAATCATGGACATTTATAGAGCGCACTACTTACCCGGAGGGTCTCAAGGCGCTTGGGGGGGGGGGGGTGCTGCTACTGCTCGAACAGCCAGGTCTTGAGCTTCTTCCTGAAGGAAAGGTGGTCTTGGGTCAGGCGCAGGTCGGTCGGGAGGGAGTTCCAGGTCTTGGCGGCCAGGTGGGAGAAGGACCTTCCTCCTGTTGTCGTTCTTCGGATGCGGGGGACGGCGGCGAGGGCGTGACTGGCTGATCGGAGGTGGCGTTTGGGAGCGTAGAAGTTGATGCGGTTGTTGAGGTAGCTCGGGCCTTGGTCGTGTAGGGCTTTGTGTGCGTGGGTGAGGAGACGGAAGGTGATTCTCTTGTTGACGGGGAGCCAGTGCAGGTCTCTCAGATGTCCGGAGATGTGGCTGCGTCGGGGGATGTCGAGGATGAGTCTGGCCGAGGCGTTCTGGATCCGCTGGAGTCTCTTCTGGAGCTTGGCGGTGGTTCCGGCGTAGAGGGCGTTGCCGTAGTCCAGTCGGCTGGTGACGAGGGCCTGGGTGACCGTCTTCCTGGTCTCGGTGGGGATCCACCGGAAGATCTTTCGTAGCATGCGCAGGATGTTGAAGCATGACGAGGAGACGGCGTTGACTTGTCTGGTCATGGAGAGGGAGGAGTCCAGGATGAAGCCCAGGTTGCGTGCGTGGTCTGTCGGTGTGGGTGCGGTGCCCAGGGCGGGGGGCCACCAGGAGTCGTCCCAGGCGGAGGGCGAGGAGCCCAGGATGAGGACTTCCGTCTTGTCTGAGTTCAGTTTCAGGCGGCTGGTCATCATCCACTCGGCTACATCTTTCATCCCTTCGTGAAGGTTGGCTCTGGAAGCGGCGGGGTCGTTGGTCAGTGAGAGGATCAGCTGGGTGTCATCGGCGTATGAGATGATGTTCAGGTTGTGTTGGCGTGCGATGGGCGCGAGGGGGCTCATGTAGACGTTGAAGAGGGTGGGGCTCAGCGAGGATCCTTGAGGGACGCCGCAGATGACTTTGGTGGCCTCTGACTTGTACGGTGGTAGACGGACTCTCTGTGTTCTTCCGTCGAGGAAGGAGACGATCCATTCCAGTGCCTTCTCCTGAATTCCGATGTTGCTGAGACGCTGCACTAGGGTGCGGTGGCAGACAGTGTCGAATGCCGCGGAGAGGTCTAGGAGGATGAGGGCCGCTGTTTCTCCGTTGTCCATCAGGGCTCGGATGTCATCGGTGGCAGCGATGAGGGCGGTCTCGGTGCTGTGGTTGGCTCGGAAGCCAGACTGTGAGGGGTCGAGGGATCCATTCGTCTCGAGGAAGGCGGCCAGCTGTTTGTTGACGGTCTTCTCGATGACTTTGGCTGGAAACGGGAGGCGCGAGATGGGGCGGTAGTTCTTGAGTTCGCTGGGGTCCGCTGTTGGTTTCTTTAGTAGAGCGCTGAGTTCGGCGTGCTTCCAGCTCTTTGGGAAGGTGGCGGTGTTGAAGGAGGTGTTGATGATGTCCCGCAGGTGGGGTGCGATGACAGCGTCGGCCTTGTTGAAGACGTGGTGAGGGCAGGGGTCGGTCGGAGACCTGGATATAAATATATGATGTTGTGTTCCGTCAATAGGGATGCCCAGGCGATCAGCTGTTCTCCGGAGGGATAAGGCCAAGGGTTCAAGGGCTCAAGGGCAAGCACAAGCAACAATGGGGACAGAGGGAAGCCCTGTCTCGTACCTCTGTGTACCATGTAACGGCCTGAGATATATCAACCGGTGTGAGCCCTGGCCGTAGGAGTTGTATACAATAGGCGGACCCACTTCAGAAAGTTTTCCGGAAACCCAAAACGTTTCAAAGACTCAAACATAAATTCCCAGGATAGAGAGTCAAATGCTTGTTTAAGGATTTGGAAGAAATCCGCACTGATCTTGGTGAATACATTTAGGGAGGTGTGACTGTATACGGTTTGCAATGGCCTTACTTAGAATCTTGTATTCAGTGGAGAGCAAGGAAAGGGGTCTATAGTTGGTCATTTCTAGCACATCTCTCCCCGGCTTAGGTATGGATGTAACTAACGCTTGCATGGTGGATTCAGGTAGGTAGGTGGCCAGTATCAAGTGCCACCCTATAGACAGTTTCCAGCACCAGCACTAGGAGTTCAGAGTAGGTTAGGTAAAACACCACAGGGAGACCATCCATGACAGGTGTCTTATTGCGGTTCAGGCTCTTAATCGCTGCCCGTATCTCGTGTTGGGTAATGGGGCCCTCAATATCTTTCTTTGTATCTTCCAACTGTGCCGGGAAGGGGAGGTCCCTTAGGAACTCATCGATCCTTGCACCGTCTATTGGTACGGAGGGTGTATAGAGCGCCTAGAGATAGTCGTGAAATGCGGTATTCATTTCCGCTTGTGTATGGACTATGATGCCCATCTGGTTACGGATGCGGGTCAGATTGATCCTTCACCAGTCAGGCAAGCAATGTGCTGGGTCGGTCCGCTTCGGTGTGATTCCGTTGTAGGTATTCCCTATAGTCCATTACCCTGAGCGTCTCCAACGTTTCAGCGTGGTCAATGTGGGCGGTCTGCAGCTCCCCTTTCCTGCCGCCCTCTCCAGTGTCTGCAGTCTGTCCTCCACATCGCAAAGTTTCTGGTGTATCTCCTGTCTAGCCCCTACTAATTGTTCTATCGTCGCTCCCCTGACCACCACCTTTAGGGCGTCCCACTCTATCAGATTCGAGTAGGCAGTATTCCAGTACTCTCTCAGGTAATTAGATATAGTGGTAGGTAATGATGAACGAAAGGGGGCATCCACTAGCAGACATGGATTTAATCTCCAGGTGGGCACCGGGTTCGGCACCCTACCCCAGAGAAGTGTGTGTGTCAGGGGTCTATGGTCAGAAAAAGTCTTAGCTAGGTACTCTGAACCGCCTTTGGCCTTAATGATAGCTCTGGAGCACAGGAAGCAGTCGATCCTAGTGTGGAGGTTGTGTATTCGGGAATAAAAAGAGTATTCCTTATGTGTGTAGTGGAGACCCCGCCAGGCATCCGATAATGTCCAGCCATCTACCCAGGAGGTGAATGGCTCAGTCAATCTATTCGTTACAGAGGCCTGAAGTGGGGGATGCGATTAATCTAATCCTATGTCTTGTATCGCATTCCAGTCCCCTCCGAGTACCCAAGGGATCCCATCCCAATCCGCCAAAACAGTACCCAGCCTGTATAGGAATTTATCTTGTTCAAGGGTTGGAGCATAAATGCTCCCCAGGACCAGCAAGGAGCCATCTAGAGTGCCCTTCACTAACATAGATCTCCCCTGGTCGTCAACCCGACGTTCAAGTTCAACAAATGGGATCCCATGTCGTACCCAGATAGTTGCCCCTCTAGCAAAGGCCGAATAATTGTAAGAATAAAAGCGTCCCCTCCATTTTTTCCGCATCTTCTGAGTTTCAGCATCTGTGAGGTGGGATTCCTGTAGGAACGCAATGTGTGTTTGGTGTCTGAGGAGGAACGCATGAATACGGTGGTGTTCCTGAATTGATCCTAGCCCCCGCACATTCCATGTGAGTAAATTATAGGACCCGTTAGTTTCAGCCGACCGTACCATATTACCAGTGATACGGTGTTGTCTCCTCTCGTGTTAAGTGCTCGGGTAAGCTCGACCAGGAGTCCCCCTTCCCCATACCTATAACTAAACCCGGCACAACGCTGGAACTGCGCGGAGCCCAGCAATAGTGCAACAAACAAATAAAACAAATAACGGTGCATACGCTTAAAGGGAGGTGGCCAGTCGTTTGTCGTTTGCCTGCCCGTATTCCAGCCAATCATTGTTACCCAATGGCTCTCAAAAAAGTGTGTTTTCTTCACATGAATGACCTTCAGTTGAGCGTGGTACAAAAGTGCATATTTGAGCTGTTCATTCTGTAGTTTTTTCTTCACCGCTTGATATGAGGAGCGTTGTCTTTGGACCAACATGGTGTAATCGGATATAAGGACACACGGTGGTTCTCATAGTGGATGAGTGCTTTCTGTAACAGGGTGTCCTGGTCTTTATAATTAACGATCTTTACAATCCATGGGCGGGGCGGCAATCTGGGTTTAGGTTGTCCAGTCGGAATTCTGTGTGCCCGTTCCACACAGAAATACGGAGAGAGTCCTTCAGGTGCTACATGGTCTCTGAACCATTGCTCCATGAAGTCCGCCGCCCGGTTCCCTTCACAGCCCTCCGGCAGTCCAATAACGCGTACATTGTTGCGCCTATTTCTCCCTTCTGCATCTTCAACCCGTTCCAGGAGCGTGGCAACCTGCTGTTGGAGCTGTTTCAAGGAGGAGGAATGTTCCGCCACTGTCGGTGTGAAGTCCGTTAAAGTTAAGCCATGATCTGTTTGCTCTCTGCATCGTGTGCTGCCTCTGAGGCATTTTAGAGGCATTTCTGACCTACTCCGACTCGGCATTTCTGCTTCCTGCAACTTCCCACCTCCTGCCACTGTTCGCCGGACCCGCTTCGCGGGTCCCGCTTCAAGGAGAAAGCGAACGCGGGCTGTTGGCTCAACGGGGCTGCGAGCAAGAAGTGCAGGGACTCCATTGACCAGGAGTCCCTGCAAGGCCAATTGGACACACCTGGCCCGCTCTCCCCGGTAGCCACGCCCCCAACGAACCGGACCTGTATTTAGCTGCGTTCCTGAGTACAACTGGTGGGATCTGTTTGCTCTCTGGATCGTGTGCTGCCTCGGAGGCATTATAGAGGCATTTCTGACTTACTCCGACTCGGCATTTCTGCTTCCTGCAACTTCCCACCTCCTGCCACTGTTCGCCGGACCCGCTTCGCGGGTCCCGCTTCAAGGAGAAAGCGAACGCGGGCTGTTGGCTCAACGGGGCTGCGAGCAAGAAGTGCAGGGACTCCATTGACCAGGAGTCCCTGCAAGGCCAATTGGACACTCCTGGCCCGCTCTCCCCGGTAGCCACGCCCCCAACGTACACGTTCATAAACTGACTCAGACCCGCGTACGCGGGACGCGCGTGGTACGAAGCGCGGAGCGAAGCCCGGGCAAAGGGCGGGCCCTCTACGGCCCTCCAAGGCCAAACAAGACTTGGCTTGGCATACCCTCTAACTCCTACACTCTGATCCCGGTTTCAAATAACTCTCCACACGCGAGCTCATACCACCAGAAATGTCTACATCTGTAGGTGAGGATCTTTCATCCAGGGTAGGAGTATCTATCCTTGGCCCCCTGGATAAATACTTTTCTAGAGCTATTGCAGATGTCGATAGAGATATTGCACTGGCCGAACGACGCGCGGCACGCCGCCTCTCTATCGAACTAATAAAAAATACTGCTATTGTCTCTATCCCCAAGGACACAAATATATCACATCTAGATAATGCCTCTATGGAAAATACAGATGCTGATCTGTTTAACACTGAGAGTATTCCTTTAATCTTTCAAGTTAGCTCGTCCCCAAAAAATACCAACATGTCGATATCCGTTGCCACTTTCTCAGACCCCCCTCCTCCTACCAATCTATTTATTGACCTTATTGATCTTAATACCCCTATAGCTCCAAAGGCTTTTGAATATCCCAGTCCAAGTCTTTCTAGGGCTCAAATAGGTTTGGTGGCTGATCAGCAAGCGCAAACACGAACTTCCCCCCCCTGTGGAACCTAAATCATTAATTGATAATAATCCTCCTAAAAACAAACATGGAATCATTCGCTCGCCTCCAAAAAAACGAAGGAGAAGAGGCACGAGTAAAACAGCGAGCCCTGCTTGTAAATTATTGCGTCCTAAAGTCTCTCTGAGAAAAGAACCACCCGAAATTGTACAAGGGGTCTCGACTAGTTCATTAAATATAAACTCTTTTCATGTCCCATCATCTTTGAAAGACTTTATTGATGCGATGGAACACCTTCTGAAAGCTTTGCTGCTACCAATAGCAGAGAGAGTGAAGAGACTAGGTGCCCAACTGGATACCCTTGTCGAAGGTTCCAAACCAAAACCTCTAATAAGAAATGATATGGTAAAACCAATAAACTTAAAGGAGGTTGAAAAAGTAACAACGAAGGTTATAACAACACCCGCAGTAAATACACCTATTGCACAAATGCCTTCTGCCAAAGCAAAACCAGCGAACACTAAGGTCCCCACTGTTACTGAGAAGATGCCCCAAAAACTACAGTCACAGTCCTCTCAAATAAAAGCACTTGTGGATTCAGCAAGATTAGGGAATGAAAAGACCCACTCCCACCTGAACAAGGATAAAACTAAACCAACCCAAATTCTACGTGAAAGAAACGTTGATTTACCCCCAGATGCTTCTAATAATGTCATCATCTTAACAGGGGGTCTCGCCCTTATCACCAGGAACCCTTGAAAATCACACTAGCCTAAAAAATAAAGTCATCTATTGGCTATCTAATAATAGGCCACTGCCACCTCATATAAATGGTGTGATACTAACTGTGCGGCGAACAAATTGGGTTGGAGTGCGACCAAAGGACATTGAGGGCGACGTTGTAATTGTTACTTTTAAAGATAGCAGAGTTATCTCGTTTATTAGGGACTGGTTCTCAGACTCAAACAGGGGGTCGATTACTCCCAAAATTTTGAGTTACTTTTATCCTGAAAGCTTGATGCCCCGTAAAAACTATCGTCCAACACAGCTCTATGATAACTACTCTTTTCCCCAGCGCCATAGACAATTATATAATCCCTACCCCTCAAGGCCAAGAGTTATGGAAAACACATTTCTCCGTTCTTTCCCACATGGTTTCGCCGGATATGGTCATTGTCTGCCACCTATAACACCCCAGTGGAATATTCCTTGTTACAATCAATATGCACCTCTTTCTGGCCTGGACGATATTGAATGACTTTCCATCTTAAATGCAGATTTGACAAACTGCTGTGAATATCGTTTTAAATATCGACAGCCGAACACTGTGCCCACAAAACACCCAATTGAAAAAACATCTTGGGAGAGTTTAAATGGCGATGAGGGTGCATGGTCCCCTACTCGTAAAAACAGTACCCAGAATAAAGGAACTTTCCTTGAGTTTTTGGTCCCTCCAAAAAATCTTCAACTTTCTACAGCTGGTTCTCAGCTCGATACTAAAGCTCCGGGTAATACTAGGGCCCTATCTAGATTGTACAGCCATGAGATAGGGAATGTCACTGGTACAATTTCTGATGTAGCACCTTTAAATAGTGCTTCTCTGTGTATCAACTTAGATATTAGTGGGACACTTAGCCGGGTAGATTTATCGGACCCCTTAACTATACCATCATGGGCAAATCAGGTAAATAACATAGAGGTATCCTACAACCATCCTGAGAATCGAGCCACATCTCCCCAAATTCACATTCTTAGCTGGAATGTGGCTGGTATTTCCACTAAAATAGGTCTACCATCTTGGCTTGATGTGGTTAACTCCTTCTCAGTCTTATGCTTTCAAGAGACGTGGGTGCAAACCCCGGTACATCTTCTGGGTTTTCAGACCTTCCATTCACCGGCGCTACAGAGTAAACAAGGAAGAAATAGCGGGGGGCTGTGTATTTATGTAAATGTTGTTGGGGGTTTGACTGTTCGTAAACATTTTCTAAGGGAGTCTTATCAAATTATTTCCATACAAATGGGTAA
Source organism: Lissotriton helveticus (assembly GCF_964261635.1). Lineage (NCBI taxonomy): Eukaryota > Metazoa > Chordata > Amphibia > Caudata > Salamandridae > Lissotriton > Lissotriton helveticus. The sequence goes on along the minus strand of NC_136071.1, from coordinate 1,077,743,681 downwards.
ATCTCTAAACTTGTTAATAATTAATTTTTATAACAACATGCCATTACAGGAATTGGAGAAAGTGTTAAACGAATTGACCCATGCTGTTGTGTCCGTTAAAGAGCTGTTGGGGGGTGAATGTGCCATTACCTTTATGGGTGATTTTAATTGTTACACTTGCCAATTTGCTTTAAGGGGATTATGTGAGTTTATTTCCACCCCTGAAAATGAAATTGATGATATCTCAAATCATTTTATGCACTCAAAAACAGGGGAGGCATTAAATAACTTTTTAGCACATTTTAACTTAGCCTTTGCAAATGAGGTATGTTCACCACCGAGACCTTTTAAACCTTCTTTTCATGGAAGAGGCTCAAATTCTACTATTGATTTTGTAATCTTTTCTAAGATGCATGCTCCTCTGATATCCTCATGGGATACACTAGATCAGATATACGGTGATCATTACCCAATAGCCTTCTCTATTCTTCTACCATCTTCTACCATTTGTCATCATTCCCATCCTATAAGCTATGATCAACCAATTACTATAGGGGCGACAAATGGCTATACCCTTAAATGGGAACAAATTGACCCTGCTAGCCTCCTAAAGAATCTATTAGAGACGAGGCGGGAAGAGGTGTATACCTGTCTGTCTTCGACTGAACACCCTCAAAAAATTCTTAAATCTTTTTTAAAAATACAAGAAACCTTAAAAAAGTTACTTACCCGCCAGTTCAAGCCAGGTCCTTCTATACTTAAAGGATGGTTCGATAATAACTGTACAAGAGCATTAAAGATCTTGAAGAAGGCCTTACATTCTTCCCCGAAGTCATTATCCGAGATACGCCAGGCTAGATCCCGTTACCGTCATGCTATAAAGACCAGGATAAAATCTTTGAAAGCGCAGGCTTGGCAGACACTCTTGTTAACTTGTGAAAGCCGTGATTCCTCAGCTTTTTGGAAATTTGTCAATGCCCCTCTTCCGTGGATTAAAATGCCTGAGAGGAGGTTAGACCTGGCAATTGATGGAGACACTTGGGCTGCATATTTCCAACAACTGTATAGCAAACCAAGTCCTCCCGGCTTACCTCCATCGGACCTCACTCCTTTCTCCCACAGTACCACAATGAGCCAGAGAGAGGGTACCCCTAATATTGTTTTTTCCTGTGATGAGGTTACTCTTGCCATTAGGGAGAGCCCAAGTGGTAAGGCCCCCGGTCCAGATGCCATCCCTGTGGATGTCTTCAAGGCCGAAATAGATTTTTGGGCCCCGCTATTAACATCTGTCATGAATTGTGCAAATGTATATGGTCAAATTCCAACTTGGTCAGAGGCCATTGTGGTACCCATATATAAAAAAAGGAGATAGGCATTTACCCTCTTGTTACCGTCCTATCTCTTTGCTTGACGCCTTAATGAAGGTTGCGGGACGCATCATTTTAAAACGCATTCATAACTGGACAGAGGAGGCAGATGTCCTTTCTAGACTCCAATATGGCTTCCGAACTGGTAGGGGCACAGTCGAACAGAGTTTGAACTTATATTTTTTAATTTCGAAATATGTTGAGGCTAAAAACGGTAATCTATTCGTCACTTTTATAGATTTGAGCTCAGCGTTAGACTGTGTCGACCATAACCAGCTATGGTGTGTTCTCGAGCATCTGGGACTGAATTTATCTATTCTTAATTTTATTATTGCTTTGTATAGAGATGCGGGGGCTAGGGTGCGGTATGGTCAGAGCGGGGAATGCTCCCCAAGATTCACCATTGCTAGAGGTGTGAGGCAGGGGTGCATCCTAGCCCCCCTGCTTTTCTCACTATACATAAATGCTGTTAGTGACTATATGCGGAGTTCCGAATGTGACTACCCTAAGGTGGAGGGTCATGCTGTCCCAATCTTGTTATACGCAGACGATGCGGCCATACTGTCTCAAACAAGGTTGGGGCTGCAAAGGGCTGTCACTAAATTCACTCTCTTCATGCAAGAAAAGGGTTTGAAAGTAAATATTGGTGAGACCTTTTCCTTGGCTTGTAATAAGGGAATTAAGAAAATCCCATGCTCGATATTCATTGAAGGTAAAAAAATAGACTCTGTAGAACAATTTCCATACTTGGGTATTTGCTTTCATAGAAAGGTGACCTGGCAGTCCGCTGTAAAAGCAAGGAAGCTTGCTTTTATTAGAGCGATTGGTGCACTTCGAGACTTTGCTAGCAAAATAGGGGGGAGACCAGTTAAGCAGCTTATTACCATCTCTAAAGCAAAGTGTGTATCAACTGCAATCTATGGGGCTGGTTTCTGGGGGATCGACATCATAACATCTATCCAGAAGGATGAAAATCAGTTCCTAAGGTACCTTCTAGGGATGCCGAAGTCAACGTCCACTTATTTGATTCACATAGAGTTGGGGCTACCTTTCATTTCTGATATCATTAAATCTGAGCCCATTCTTCTATGGCATAAGATTTGGACTACTACAGAGACGGCTTTTAATCGAGAAGTAATTGCTGATTGCCAAAAATTGGAGGGGGCTAAACACATAAAATGGATGTCTTTCGTCAAAAGGTTCTGTTTTAAAATTGGTCGTCCAGAGTTTTTTACCGACCCATTAACTTTGGAGCAAATTTCCAGGAAAGCTCTGAGAAAGCTCTTAATGGATCATCTAGAAGCCAAAAGATGGACCACTCAAAAGGACAATAAAACTGTTTTGGCCTTGCAAAGAATTACCATGATCCAGGGATTACAATTATATCTCGCTACTGTCTTTTCTTGTTTTTCAAGAATGCTCCTTTCTAGATTCAGACTGGGCTCCTTTTTTCGGTTAATTACTTTTCCCTCTTGTAACGACTGGTCCCGTAACCTGTCCCCTTGCCCATGTGATGACACTGCATCTCAATCTAATATTCATTCTATACTTTTCTGTAAATATTATCTAGTACCTAGAAAACTCTTATTGAAACCTCTATTGAAGACCTGGGGTTTGCGGTCTTGTAAAGATGCCTTTGACCATTTACAACAACTGGAGAATATGGACGTGATATTTATTATGGAAAAGTTTTTGAAACTATTGCTAAAATTTAGGAACTCATTATGATGTGACATATGTATTTGCATATTTAGTGATTGCTTTTTGAACTCTTTTTGAACTTTTTTAATATTGTCCTTTTGGAAAATGTTAACTCATTTGTTCCCTGTGAAGTTACGTTTTTCTTTTGGTATTTTATAAGACTTATATTTGGATTTTAATTATAAATTGATTAATGTAATGTATGCTTTTATGATATCCTTGTGATAATCGAATAAAGCTTATTTGATTTCATTTGACTTTATCCGCCAACTTGCCATGGTCAGCTTTAAGGAGAGTCAGACTAGTGGTAAGAGTGCCTAGTTGTAGTTCCATCGCCGCCCTAGATTCTCGTATCTCTTTAAGAATTAAATCCAGTTCATCTGGGGGGGGTTCATCCACGTGTCCAGTCGAGGCGGCCCTCGGCGAAGAGCCCGTCCCGTCTCTCCTGCCCCTTTGCCCGGTTTTCTGCCCATGATGTTGAGTATCTTACAAACTCGTCGCATGGCCGCTACACCGTTCCGCCAGGGCAGGGATCGTTCCGGTAGCCAAGATCCTAAGGCCGTGCAGCTATGTTACGTCGCGACTGCACCCGCTGGCGTCCAACAGAGTGGTCTTCAGGGTGAGATAATTACTCCGCAAGGCGCAGTGGTGATCAAGTGTAATGCTTTGCGAGGAAGAAAACACTCTGTCTCCGACCTCCAGATCAAAGTCCAGGTCAATCCGCAAGGACAGTCCCAGACTATCTCCCTCAGGCGAGTAAAGCGCAGCCCACGAAGTGGAGATGCCCCACAAGGGGGGGGTGGGGGGGAGGAGCGGCAAGATTTGCAAAGAGCTAAAGGAATAGGGGGCCCCCAGGGAACACCATCACTCATCGCTATCGCTCCGCTGGACCACTCCCATGTGTTGCACCTCCCCCGCAGTGTCTGCCTCCAGGTCCGACTGGCTCCATCAGGAGGCACAAGCGTGACCGCCAGCGAGACGAGGCAGTGCGGTCCAGTAAATTATGCAGGTGTCCCAGCTAACAGGGGGTACAGTCTCCAAGTCTGTTAATATGGCACGAGGCGTCTTGTAGTGTGGCTTCTCTGTCCCTAGCCTCACAGTCAGGCGAGGTGTCTCGCAAGCTCCGGCCTGGACCGGCCCTGGACACTTCTAGACAATTGCGCCGCTCCCCCGGAGTAGCACCGTGCCCTCGTCAGCCTCCGCGGTCGCTGTGACCAGGCCCAGGAAGTGCACACTCAGTCATTGTGGCCAGCACTCAGGCCCCCACGCTGCAATCCACGTTGGGCCTTCAGTCGCACGGGGACTCTCCCAACCCTCCGGCACCCGGCGATCAGTGGCCCAGTCCCGCGGGACCACTCGCAGGCTCAGGTCGTCACGAGGCCTACACAGCGCCCGCTCCTGCAGCGGGCACCAGCCAGCCCCACAGCAGACACCAGCAGGTCCGGCCACCGAACACAGGCGGCCTCAGTAGATTCCTCGGTCCCGGGGGGCTTCCACTTCTCCCGACAACTCCTCTATACCACGCTCACTCACCCGGATTCTCCCGCGGGGCCCGCAGCAGGCTCAGTTCCAGGCAGGCTACACCTGCCGCGATGGGCCTAGCGCTGTTCCGTACTCCGCCGCGGCTCCCAGCCAGGTCCTGCGCCGGGTCCCCCACACTCGCGGCGTGCGCTCAGCCTCCAGCCGGACAGTGGCAGAGGACGAGCGGCTCCGTCGCAATCCACAGCTGCATTCACAAAACCGCATACACGGCCTCATTCCAGGGGTCTCTGTCACAGCCTACAGGAGGCGGCTCCACCGTGGGCGGGCCAGGCCTCTACCAGTGCTCCCGGCTGCGGCCCACACTGATCAGCAGACAGGCCTCATCATGACTCTCTGGCCCAGGGCAATCCCCAGGAACGATGCGGACATCCAGGGGCACCAGCTTTACTTTCTCCACTCCTGTGCAAGTGCAGGCTCCGTCAGGACCGCGCCTTCAAGGTGATTACCCCCGGGAGGATCCGGAGCTCTATCGGGCTGCAACCTCCATCTGGGCCGGCTCGCCCGGTCCCCCCCCCCACCCCCGGAAGCTGCAGTTCAATGAACTGTGCTGACGTTTCGAAAGAGAGACCACATCTCCCACAGTAATGGTGATGGAGCGAGTGGAGTGGTTCCGAGCATCAAGCTAAGTACAACATTGACAGAAGTCTGAAAGTGTGCTACAGTGATCCTGACAGCTCGGTGCCCTGCTCACTCTGGTATTTGTGCTTCCCTATCCGTTTACAATCCCTTCAGGAGTATAATACCATGAGGTAATATAGTATTAAAAGCGGAAGTTTTTTAAAGAAACTAGCTGAATGAAACCAGCTGAGATGCTCATCTAAAGGGCCTGGATGCGTTAGTGCAAGAAGATGCCCACCGCGAGGGAAAATTTACTAATATGGCGCAGGCTGCCAAGCAGTGAGCTGTGAAAGACACTTGACGTGGTAGGGTATGAACTCCTTTGTTTTTAGAATAGAGCAATTTTTCTTTTTCCATCTGGTGGCATATCTTTGTATTGCACTTGTTGAGGCTTATTGGGGCTGTGGTTTACTGACTATCTGAAGCAGCCAAACCACTTAGTCTCATGACTTCTTGCGCCATTGTACCATACTACATGTGGAGCTGATCAGTTACCTACAGTAGCCTCAAGTACAATTCTGTAAATGTTAACGCTCCTGCATTTTATCCTAAAAATACAGCCTCCCTCACAGCAAACAATAGAGGTTTAAAAAAAAAAAAGCTGAAACCCATACCAGGGTAATAAAAGAATCTATGAGAACTCCCCCAAAATCTCCAGCAAAGGTCTGTAAACTGTTTTGATTTAAAGCCACCTGTGAATGAGAGTCTCCTGAAAATAGCTCTTTCATATGAAGCAGCCCTCACTTTTTTCAGAGATTGAAGCTGAATTAAGTGGCACCAAAAGAAGTTTGACCATTAGGAGTTGAGATAGCATTTCGTTGGCTTGAAGGAAGTGGCAGAAGTTGCACATGACTCACTTAGAGACAAACATAAAATTAGATAACCTTCTTGAGTTAGATACCCAGCAATGTTGCGTAAAGTACATTTTTAAACTGTAGCCACAGCAAATGATCCAGCAGAAAATATCACAGATGAGGCTAATTGAGAACAGAAACATCCCTTAATGCAAAGATCATAAACAGTGCAACAAGAAGCATTGAGTACTCAAATAATTAAACTAACATGGCCTCTAGTAGTGCCACTAGGCAGCAGGTTCTATCAACAACATGTTGCCTATTTCCAGCTGTAAGCCTTAGGATATCCACTATTCAAATATCATCACAGTCTCCCAGTGCCTCTGATGCTAGGATACTGTATGTAAGTCTAATAAATATAACAGCTACCAAAGAAAGGAGCCGTAAAACTGGAAAAGAAGACAAAGCATATTTAATCTAAAATAGAGAAATCTAAGCTAGTGCTGGTTTTGGTGTAAAGAAAAAATAAAAGTTTGCTTGGTGAGAAAGCAAGTAGTGCACTGCATGGAGAGCAATTATAGGTTTCCGCTATGGATGAATTAGCAGCAAAATGATTACAACTCTTCATCAACAATCAAAATATATATATATCTAGTTATACTTAATAATGATTCTCCTCATCTCTTAATAAATTGTTCCCCATGTGGAGAAAAAGTAATGAGGTTTTATCTCGCTCTCCACACAAAACAGTCTAAAGACAAAAATGCTCATACATTATCAGCAAGATCTATGCTGTGTTGACTCATCCACACTCTGAGTAATGTCACCTGAGTTAAACTTTTCAATAACAACTTAAAGAAGTTAGAAAATTAAAATCTCATGAAAAGACTGCTTCTACTTTCAAGGCAAATGTTGATTAATTGTATACAAAACCTGATGCCATGTCTGTCAGAATTGAACAGTAAGAGCAATTTCTCTCTGATGTAGAACGCCAACAACAAAGATCTGTTAAAAAATATCGGTGCTAATTATAGCAGTATCAGCACTTAAACACAAACAGGAGGACGTGGAAAATATGTCAAGAAGATCAAATTTCACGATCCCTGAAAATTGTGAAGCTGGTGCTAGCCTCATGGAAATCGTGGATGAACTCATTAAGAAATGCAAATGTTTCTCGAGTTACAGGGTGTTGAACATCATACACCTGCTGACTACCACTCTGAGAGAGACACAACACTGGCTAACACTCCACTCCCCTATCTACAATGTGTAGGGTGGTAATGCTCAAAATTATCATCCTGCCCAAGATTGTATATATTGTTCAAAATTGTCCCTTCTATATACCTGGCTCAATCATTGCCTCCCTCACCACTACACTCACCACATTTATTTGGTGAAAAAACAAACACGGGTACCCTGTATTGCAATGGAGCTGGGTTAATTATAGCCATGTATACAAAACAATATTCCGGTAGGAACCACTTAGACATACTATACAATACTTTACGCTGGCGGCTAACTTACTTAATGCCCTGCTGTCACAAACAGTGAACTACACAATCATAAAAGTAGTAATTTAATCAATTTTGATTAGAAGTACATGTGTATAGATATATATACACACAGTCGTATACATAAAAACATATAATATTACAACTATTCAAGTAAATGAATGTGCTATAAGTGACGACGCAGTGGTCTCTAGTGATTGGCACCCTACCCTTCATGTTCAAACAGACAAAACTGAAGATCCTACTCATAATGAAAACCTCAGGTACCTTGGAAATCGCCAGAGCAAAGGATTCCTAGATTTTGAGTGGTTGGCACCCTAGCATTCATATTCAAACAGACAAAACTGAAGGTCCTGCTAAAAAGTAAAGCCTCAATTTCAACAGAAATCACAAGAGCAAAGGAACTCTTAAACAAACTAGAGCATTCAAAGTAGAACAATTGCAGTAGTCGCGTTAAAGAGGAGCAAACAGTGGGGTTAGCAGTGGCTGGATACACCTGTGAGCTTTAAATGACAATAGTCAAATTACTACAATATATCATATCATCACAGGTACATAACACTGCTTTGGTTCAATCATGGGAGTGGTGTGGGAGTTTAGAGTGGGCTGCAACACCTATTTGGGTGAAGAAAGCATGAGGAAAATGTAGGAGGGGTGCAAAAATCTAGATTATGGAAAAGGCTGAATGGTGGGGAGCACTGGGTAAGAAGAACGAAAAACTGGTAAGATAATACATTCTCTAACCGAGGAATATCATATGGTTCAGTATGAGCAAAATATTGAAAGATTGGCAATTCCTGAATCACTGCATCGTATTCTGTTTGAGGGAGAATTTACAATAGATAAATTATTTTAGTCTAGCTGTCTGATCTTATGATAATATAATATGATTCTAACAGCCTGAATAATTGTTGTAAACAAAAAAGTCAATTGAATCTTGGAATGTATCATCTTAGCTGCCTACAATCTTTCTACAAGAGACTCGTATTAAACAATGATCCCACTTAAGAAGTTGTTCTTTAATTTGTCCAACAAAACATTTATTTTTTTGTTTCTATAAGATTGTCACATAGAGGGTTAGCTGTATGTTTTTCTTTTGTCTTAGACATAATATTTTACAAGTCTGATTCTTATAGCCGAGGGTCTGAATGACCTTCTCTTTCTCAACAAGATCTTTTATGTTTGCAGATAGTTAGGCCCCTGTTGATGATGACCTCAAGCCCTTAAATTATATTTGCATTTCATTGATGCAGCTTATAGACGGTGATTTTAAATGAATCTAGTCATCTATTTCAGAAACTTGATGTGTAAACAAAAAGCCTTGCAAAGAAAAAGTTGATAGACGTTGAGCCAGTTGAGAGCTAACTTAGGGGTGACTGATCAACAAAAGTGCAATAGCCCCCAGGATAGAAAATATACATGTATATCAACAATGTTTAAATATCAGCAAAATTGTTTTTGTATAGGCTAAACTTGTAATGAGACCAGGTCAATTTTATTCAAATGGATTTTTGAAGCCAAAGAAAATAAAGAAATAAATAATAATGGGAGCTGAAATTAGCTTTAATTCAACATCACAGCTGAGGTTAATTAGTCATAATTCCAAAGACAATAGACCAAAGTGGTAAAAAGCTAAAAGTACCCAAAGAGGTTTCTATCACTCCGAAGAAACGGTCAGTGAATTGATATGCCTGAAGAGACGCTAGAAAGATGGTTAAACCTTTTGCCGTTGAAATTCATGATAACCTTGGAGTTATTCCTCTAATTGAAAATATTCTAAACTAAAATTAAATGCAGTTTGCAAAATGCTTTAGGCAGTTTTAGCAAGCTATCAGTTTTAGAAGGTTATAGAATAAACTACTCAAAGCTTTTTTTATGAAGGACTTTCTCCTAGAGTTGTCTGAAAAATATTTAGTACCATTTGTAATGGGAATCCTGGACATTATGTAGGAATTTCTTTCATAGAATTGCTTTGACTGATCTAAAGGACTTAAACCATGCTTCTTCCATAAAAAACAAGCATTGGCACTGCCATTAGGTCTTGCCTTTGGGACCTTATAAGTCTTTAGACAGGCAACAGTTAATGTTGTTGCACCAAGGATATTGTACTGCATAACTAAATACTTATAAGGTTCCAAAGGCCAGACCTATTGGCTGTGCAGATGCTTGTTCTCTTATTATTTGGAACTGTTTGTGTAAATAATTATACTTTAAGTAGAATAAGTGAGGTTTACACTGTTGGTCTCAAAATTATGAAAACTTCGACAGGAGAAAAATAATCTAAATATAATTCTTTCAAATGTAAATAGTATAAGCAACCTGATGAAGAGGAGGAAGGTGCTATAGCCTCCTCTAAAAGTAATTTAGTTTTGAAAGTATCTCAGTTGAATGGAACAGAGGCAAAAAAAAGAAGTTTTTTGGAAACACGACCTAACAACATTTCAACAAATGCCTGAAGGCTAAGCAATGTATTTAGAAAATCGCTAAATATTATAACAACAAATAATGGTAAGAGATTCTGAATGCAAATACTTTATATAAATGTTTGTGCAGGAAGCAATTCTTACTTTGCAAAGAGTATTAGCCAAATGACAAGCTAAAGTGTTTCTCGGGAGAGTTGTATAAGAAATTGGTACCCTTTAAAAAAATTAATGAGAGCACCTGGAAATTCTTTAGCTAGAAAAGGAGATGGAAGGACAGATGCCACCAAAGCAGAACCTAATCAAAGACACTAATGGACATGATGAACGTTTCAAGATTGAATAACTGAACAGAGGACCGCTTTACTTTCTTTTCGGCACCACACACTTGATATTCTGGATCTGATTACACACTTGGCAGTAAAACATTTTGTCCACAACAACATACACATATTAAAGCGCGACCCACTCATATTTACACTGTCTGGTGGAAAAAAACCCACTCTTTTTTGGAGATTGGATGCATCAGTTTTACGGGATATGTAGTTAGTCAGATATAGTTGTGCAGAAGTGAGAGCATGTTTAATGAGAAATGAATAATCAAATTTAGATTTAAATGCGGTTGGACAGACTTTAAAGTTTTATATCTGAGATTTGAAAATGGATTACTCCTAAAAAAAAAAAATAACTGAAGGACCTCAAGCGCGAAATAAACTTTCTGGGGAAAAAAGCCCACGTTGATGAGTACAACGCAAAACGGCATTTGCTTATTGTTACTGAACAAATGCAGCGGGAAGGACGAAAGAATGAGTTGATCTCTTGGAGAGAGGCTTTTTTCAAAAGGCCAATCACTAATTTCTGGAGAGGAAGCGTTAGTTCACTGAGCCACAACACCCATCTTAAAAAGACCTGCATGTGAAAGAAAAGTTAATTGAGTCATGTCTCAGATGGATAAAGTGTACTCGAGAGTTGGAATTTGCTGTTTAGTCTATATTTGAGAAAGCAATCTTTATATTTTCTTATACTATGAGCTTAGTCTGCCCTCTTGTGGAGATCAGTGCTCTTAGCAATTTTCACCAGCAGTCCTTCATTAACAAGGAAACTCACAGTCACATAAAAAAACAATATTACCAATGTAGCGGTTATGCGTAAGTGCAATATCAACCTCCAAAAATATTTTACAAGTTTAGCGGACACGAAAGCACAACATTCACTAAAAAAATATATTACCAAAACAGCAGACATGGCTTGACCTAAACAACAGATGGTCCCTGCGCGTTGAAAGTTAAAGCGACCCTGAACATGCAAATGCAAACAGCTCTTTTCAAGCACTCGTGCTTGTGCTGGCATCCACCTTGCTGGAGCAAGCAGCGGCGCGCAGGCCATCTGTTTTCAATTAGCGTGCTCGCTCCCGCAAGGTAGATACTAGCACAAGCACGAGTGCTTGAAAAGAGCAGACCAATTTCTAAAAGTCATCTCTTACTGCAGCGCATGTGCGCTGCCTAGGCGAGACCTAAAAAGCTTTATCTCATTGCTTGACAGATGGAAGGCTTTGCTTTAACAAAGATTTCAATTTTACTGTTTATTTTTCTGTCCTCTACATCCTCTAGTGTTTTATGCACTGTGTTTAAAAAATATGCAACGCATATTTTCACAATGTATTATAGATAATGACTCTCCAAAATTAGCTTTCTGCACTTCATATTTATCTAGCCAAGAAGTAGGTTTGGCATTGCCAAATTTAAATTATTTTAATGAAATTTCAATACATTGCACCGGATAAGTGTATTGAACCCCAGCAACAATATGACACCTGTTTGATGCTGAAAATGAACAAGGAATCAAGTTTGCTGAATATTTTAAGGATGACCTAGAATCCCGAAAATATTAGATACAATGTTCTTTAATGATTATTCAAGAGGAAGGATCACATTTCAACATACATTTTAATCCCCAGTGTTAAAGATAAAACTAGGCTAGATTGTGTTCATGATCTGGAGCCACTAACAGAGGCAACCGTATTAAAATGGTGGACAAAATGAAACATTTATATGAGGGATTATATTGATATACCTGCACTTGTAAATACCACTTTTTTAGAAATAATAAAAAAAAAAAATAGAATAACGTGAGTAAGGTGGGGATTTGTGTACCCCAGTCCTGAAGAAGATGTTTTTACATCGAAGCATGTTGACACACACATAGGAGGTGGCGCACATAGGTTACGCCAAAACCTCCTCCTATACCCTTTTACTAGTACCAGCCCGGGGGCCAATTAAAGTTTTTTTGCTACCCCACGAGCCAGGCACTTTTTATACTCCACTCACTATCTAAACCCCACCACAGCACTCACATATAAAATCCCTCACAAACACCACACATAGTCAAAACAAGTGCTCCCACGCAATCGTCGGTCGCAGCACGCCGCATCCCGTAGAGGGATGCGATGACCCCGATGATGAAGCATGACACCAAGGGGCCTGTTGGTGTGTGAGGGGTACCCAAAAACAACTAGTGTGTTCCCAACCACAGTAGGGACACCTTTGACCCACTTCCTAATGGATTCCTCTTGTTTGTAAATGTAACCCAGGGAGAACAAATCAATTTCAAGGTAATATTCTCTCTCTCCCCCTTTTGTTAAAATAGGTTGTTTGTGTAGTGTGACATGTCATATGTTTTGTGTGTAGTTATTTATAAAACAATTGCACATCTCCCTCGCCACTTCGGTGTTGATCTGAACGGAGAGGGGGGCTACAGTATCTAGTAAGAGAAATGTGAACAGAAACTGGCCGCATGGAAATGAAAAAGGGAGAAGTCTTCAACTCATAAATGTTTTTTAAAGCTTGCTTGAAGAGCCATAAAAATATTTATGAATGTAGTTGTAGTTAGAATTGACTTGCATGCTCTAACAGACATTCTATTAAAGGACCTCTTGGTTAAAGGAGCACTGTCACCAAACGTGTTTTGTCTACGGTTGGCAGGTATACTGCGTATTAGAGCTTATCTCGAATGCTCTTTATATCATAATGGATTGCACAGCACCTACCGGCCTTTAGGGGATCGATTAAACTCTATCTTTGCTAAGTTAGCTCTCCTTTGTTGACTGTCATCCGTGCTGAGCTGCCCTAAATAAAGTGCAAAATAAGCTTTTTAATAAATAACGGAAAGAGTGTGCCAAGCTCAACATCCTGACATTTTTTATGTATTTAGCAGAGGTAGAAATGGTTCTTAATGACAGTTTATTATATGATTTCTGTTGACTGCATATAGTGGATGACATGGTTTGGTTTTTGTGAAGGGTTTTTAGTTTCATTGTTTGTTTAGCTAGGATATCCTATATATTTTAATCTTTGGGTCTAAAAGCTCTGGTTTTTTTATTCCTACAGTTTAGGAACAATAAGTGCTAAATCAGTATGAAGATGTAAATCAAATTCTGTAGTAGGGGATCTCTGTGTATAGTCATAATCTAGTGAATAGTCCTGCTCATGAGCGTGGACCCCGGAGCAATCAAAAATAATCTCTTAAGCTGTCTAAAAATGCAGTCCTGCAAGACACTTAAGAGAGAATTTAAAGACAGATAATGCAGCCTATATCCACAGGCTACACTGTCCAGTACTTCAACTAAACATTCCACCAAAACCACAAACAGCACAGCCTGCCAAGTTTTCTTCATAGAGAAAAACTTCCCCTTTTACCAACAAAGCCTCTGGAATGATAGAGAGGAAGGGGAGGACAGACAAGCCCCATAGGCCGCCATTATGTGGCTCAAAAAGGGATACCGTGCCTTTAAGAAAACTTTGAACAAGAGCACGTGGTTGCTCGAAACGCGTCGCCCGTGAAAGGTAAAATAAAATCTTACCTTGCCTGAAGCCGTGGGGTCTGTCTCTTCATTTCGCCGCAGTGGTGGAGGGAGTGAAGATTGCTGCTTTATATTTCACGGATGTTTGTTGCCTCCGGTGACGGTACCCCCTTCTCGACAAGCGGCCTCGCTTTTGCAACTGAAACCCATATATATATATATATATATATATATATATATATATCTTGACCTTTTGTGAAGGCTTCTCGAATTAAGTGGTTAATTAAAGGAGTTTATAAAGGGTTTACCTTTGAACTTTGGTCCATATTGCAAAATTTAATAGGGACTTTTTAATAATCAGAGCTGTAACCGGTCATAGCCAGCAAGATGAAAATAAGTCAACTCGGACTTAAAGTTTATCTTAAATGTCTACTGTCAGACCTTGAAATGTAAATATTGCGTAGCTTGTGACAGACTTGTGTTGCCTGATATTATAACAAATTTGTTTTTTAGATGAAATGACACTTTCATAAGTTCTGCAAAAGATAATGTCATGCTCAATGTGGATCAAAGGCAGGCGGGTAAACTTTACATTCGTAGCATAAATTGCTTTTTTTGTTGTTTTTATCTCAATCAGCGAGGCGTCCTCTTAAAGTATGCGTGAATTTTAGTCAACACCTTTCAACTTTGTATTGCAACATCTTGTCAGTTTCTCTAGTGGTGGCATCTCTCTATTACCTGCAACATCTTTTATGATCCACAACCAACTGTGAACAGAGCATTAATAATCCCACATAAGTTTTACTTGGCAGAAGATGAGCAGATACCAGTTGCTCATCTTTTGTCTGTGTGTGTGTGTGTATGTTTACTGGTGTATCCTCTGTTAAAATGCTTTGTTTGAGAGCATCGATTCCCTCTGGGATGGTGTTGAAGTGTGCCACACTTTTGTCATAAATACAGAATGTTAGCACTCTAGATGTTCATTAGAACACTGTTGTGAAGCTACAGCAGAACTCTTGGGAATCAACGGATAGGCTCCTGTTGTTGAAAGTACATGTTTTGCTTACAATATCAGACTTTGTTCTCACAAGGTTGAGGCAGAGTGTGAAATCATAGAAAATATCTTCTCATTTTAGCTTTTATACCTTCCATAACCTCCATTAAAAAATCATGAGCGAAAACAGTTTTCTCACAAACTTGTGTCTTCAAATCCAAGCAGAGGGTCCGTGTTTTTCACAGGATAAAATCACCTTAAAACCCACTCAATTTCTAAAAGTAGTGCAGTACTACCAACAAATGATTTATATTGTGAAGAAAATCTGTTATTACCCTGCATGTGTGTTCCTTTTTGTGACCCTGAAAAACATGCTTTCCCTAATGTCAGACAATTTCTCAAGTGTTCAGGAAAGTCTGAGGCTTCTCCAGGGGGGTTGCTGTACAGGTGAAACCAGTCTCCCCGTCCCCTCTGCAGTCACCCTAGTCCTTTTGTGGCTAGGGGTGTGGATCTGGCAGGCACTGCACAGATCACCATCAGCATCAGCCCTCCCTGGCTGCCTCCACTGCAGCAACAGCTTCCAAGGAGCTTTACCTTGCCATTAGTCACCCTATGGAAGGCAGTATCGAGCACTTTCTTCAAGGGTCACGCTCTATCACATCCCACAGATTGGTTCTCAAAATTTTACCTTGTCCTTTTGGGGGAAGAGGTTCAGAGGGTGAAGGTTTTATATAGGACAAAGTCCTCCGTCCTTCTCCTGCACCAAAAAATAGTGGAAGTAGCATCCAGTCTCTTTTTCTGATGCCGGTACGCTCTTGATGGCGTCCTAGTCCAAAAGAGCCTGAACTTCCCTTTAAAGCATAGACAAGTGGTCCTCTAGAAGTCAACGTATTGTAGGTGGCATATGAGGAGCTGTGGACTGGAAAGGCAGGGTGTATTCATCCTAGATAATTTGAAGTTCATTATAATGCTATGCCACCCACGGAAGAAATAACTTATCCTGCCTCCAACATGGTGACAGTGTGCCACCGAGGCCAAGATAAGGGGTTTGGGAGTGATGAAAGGGAGGTGTGGGAGACTAGGTAGTGCATTGCCACTGTTGACTTGAAAGCTGTTAGCTGGATCCCCGACCTCTACCTCCAAATGATTGAGAGGTCTATTGATGCAGAGACGTGCCTTGCCATTGCCTCTGCTGAAGGCCCCTTCTAAAGCCTTAAAAAAAGGACAGTACTGTTGGGGATACAGCCACACAGATGCTGAAATGTCCTGGGAAAGCACAGTAGCTCTGCTTTCTCTAAAACGCCCCAGGGCTGAGTTAGGTTTGCCCCATAAGAGCTGGGAGCCATCAAATTTCATGTCTATTGTGACTTCTGGACGTCACTGGAAAAGTCAGTCAACCTTATTCAGGCATGGCATCGAACACCACGCTGATACTGACTGCCCTGCCCTAGGAATCTGTTTTGTCTTCCCCGATGGCATATATATCACAGCATCTTGTTATAAATTTCAGTGGAAATAATCAGGGTCTGCAGGTAAGATTTGGGGTGGAGTGAGGTGCAGAAGGATGAAAGATGGGTCCCCCAGAGCAAGTCTGTGCCGCCAGGAAGTTTACCTATTCACAAGTGAGCAAGACACAGGTTTGGCCCAAGTGCACATACATGTATCTGTATGGGCCTCAGTGAAAGTGAGGACCTGCTCTGATGAGGTCTACCCCTTTTCAGGATTTCAGTGAACATTTCTACCTCTAGTTGTGGCAGTTGGAGGGCGAGAACTTCTGCAGCCCTCCCAATGAACATGGCAACATATGCTAACTCCTCTGAGGAAGGGCAGTAAGAGGTTTAGTCCAGTGTCATGAATTGTATCAAGGTTCGAGGTTCAGAAATAAGTTCCCCTATTCATAAAGTTGGGAATCATAATCCCCATTTTCACCATCCTGGGATTCTAGATCCGAAAGCTGTGTCAGTAGTAGCATTGTCCCATCCGAGTCTACATGGCGCTAAATGGTGGTGTCTAAAGTCGAGGTGATTACGGCTTTGGTCGAGGCCATGGTTGATTACCTTTGGCTTTTGAAAGGACAGTTCCTCAACTGGAGTCAGTGTGTGGTGAATCTACGAGGATCTCAGCAGATTTCTCACTACCCTCTAACCTCCCCGTTCTGTAAATTGGTCTCCCTTTTGCCATCTAAGATTAGAGATCTACACACTGGTACCGCCAATTGTTTTTTGGTGAGGGAATGGAAACAGTCAAGTCAAGATACTGGCATTGGTGCTCAGAGGTGTTGCCTATATGAAGCTCCGCTCTGTCATACCCAATACCATTTTCTAGCCTCAGATTGCTTACCTTAGAACATTTCCCAGGTGTCAAACTGGATCTGGATATTTTTGGTGAGCAGTACCCCTGCGTGCAAGTAGGTGGCATCATTCTGCTCAGTGTGGTGTCATCCGCTCCGGAAGTGACATGCATAAAGCCTATATAGGTGCTCCCCCTGTGCTTTGAAGTCCGTTCTTTTCTTTCCATGCCAGTCAATTGAGATCTGGAGAAGAGCTATACTCCAGGCACCTTTTGGCCAAGATTTTTTAATCTTTGTCCACTGGTGTGAAGGATTTCTCTAGGAAGGCAGGTTGTAAACCATGCGGTGCCTATCATCGAGAGATGTTGGTGAATGGACCAGTATTTGTTTTTTCTCTGGTGTCTTGAGTGAGACCACAAAGCCAAGACATGCTAGGATTGCCATACCATGCACCCTAAGGCGCTGAGGGAGCGGTTCCTCAAGCTCCTCGTTGTCAGACACCGCATGACTCCATGACCATTCTAATCTCAGTTACAAGGAAAATCCCAGTATCATTTGTGAAGTTGAACGTGGCGATCAGCGTCCCACTTCAAGTCATTAGGAAGTAGGGTCAGTCTTACAAAAAGAAAAAGATTTCAAAGAGGTCTTCGAATTCACTGTGCAAGTCTTCAGACGAGTTGTGGGACCGTCAGCACTGGAGGCATAGCTCTGGAATAGGGCCTGCGTCTGGGCTGTCTCCGTGCCTCCTAGAATTTTCGAGAGCCAGAGCTACCCCCATCCCAACTCAAGTAATATTATGAGGCCATGCTCCTCATATTTGGGCAATTCGACCTCTCTGGAGCGCCCTCGGGTTCCAGACACTAGGCTGGTCTCTTCCACTACGGTGGCTATGGAGGAGGGTACCTCATTCGCAAAGGTTGTGCGGAGGGCTACTGAGGTCCTGGATCTTACTCTACCCTCAGTGGCAGTCAAGGAGGGGCTTCCGCTGGGAGTTTCCCCCACCGACCTGTTACTCCCATTCAGTGAAACCCTAACTGAGCCCAAAGTCCTTTTCGGGTCCTGGTTCCTGTGCATAGGACAATTGCCTGCCGCCATCACCCTGCCACATGGTACCTCAATTTTCTAACCCAGCACCTACCCCAGAGACCTTCATGATCCAGGCCTGGTCCATATGTAATCCTGGTGCATTCCCTACCACTCCCCTGGATAGGGTATCCAGAAGACTGGATACCTTTGGGAAGAGGATGTTATCTTAGCCAACCTGGCACTGTGGTGGGTGAACACTGCATTTATCTTAGGCCAATGCTCCCATATGATCTGGGATTCGGTTGCGCAAGTGCTGGTCTCCGAGGTGGCCCGAGCCTTGCTCTCTCAAGCAATTGCTGGTTGGAGGGATGGAGCCAAGTCCCCTCTATGATGCAGACTGCACATTACAAACCTACTGGGCTTGGCAATTTTATCGCCGGTGGCCCTTAGACACAATGCCTGATTGAGAACCACTGGCCTTTCAGGGTAGGTCCAAGCGTCACTCATGGACATGCCCTTTGATGTCTCACAGTTGTTTGGAGAGAAGGCGGTCTCAGCGCTAGAGTGCTACAAGGTCAGCCGAGCTATGGGCGGGTCCTTGAGCCTGTCCATGGCCCCTTGCCAATCCCAGTTCACCTTTTGTGGCCATGGGTGGGGCTTCCAGCCACATCTATACAGGCTGGGGGCCCTGGTTCCCAGGGACCACGTGGGAGAGGCAACAAGAAGTTTAGCCAGTCTACCACCCCTCTCTGAGAGCCACAGCCTCCAAACCCCTTTAACTTGCCCACCAACCATCATGGGCATCCAGTGCAGGTCAGGGTACAGCATCACCTGCACCACTGGAGGTCAATAACATCAGACAGTTGGGTTTTGCAACTCATCCAAAGGGGCCACTCTCTCCACTTTGCCGTGCCCCACTTTGGCCTAACCAGCACCCCTCGGGTGTTCGCGAAAGTGATGACATGGTTGCAACTCATCTGCAGAGATCAGGAATTCTAACTTTTCTGACCTTGATGATTGACTGTTGAAGGTGGACTCATCCTAGGAAGTCGTCTCCCACCTTCGACTACAGCAAACCTTCATCTCTCACTAAAGGTTCACTATCAAAATGCCGAAGTCACACATGACTCCTTCTCAGACGCTCCCTTTCATCAAGGCCCACGCAGCCCCAGCCCACTCACTCCATCCAGTGGGAGCCGGCATTGCTCCCTCCCGCTGTGAGCAGCTAATAATGATCAATAGCCCGCTCCCAGCGAACTTGGTTTTTGCTCCCACTTGGCAGGAGATTTAAAAATGCTCCCTCCATGCAAGAGTAGATAATGCTGCTGGTAGGATAACCACTTTGTCACAGGGGTGGGCATCCCGTGACATTGCTGCAGAGCTGGCCCTGTGGGTGGGCTCTCTGGGGCCTTTAGAGGCTCAGAGAGGGGACTGCGTGGAACCCCACCCCGTAAAGGATAATGTTAGCCCTGGGGCTGGCTCCCTGCAGCCTCTTTAGACACAGCGAGGGGTCCTCTACCATTTTAGTTGATTTTAGGCCTGGGCTCTCAGGGCTTTTTGAGGATTGCAGAAACGGGTCACTCAGTCCCCATTCCAATAAGAATTCATATCTGTCTGGGGGATGGGCACCCCGGGGCCTCTTGAGTCTTGGGGATGGGGGCCTGCCCCGTAACAATTAATGCCTGTAGGCCCCCAGTGATAGCCTCTCCATGGCCTGTTGAGGCACGGAAAGGGTTGGCTACACAGCCCCCTCCCCATAAATATCACCCCCTGGGCGTGGGCTCCTCGGCCTCTAATGGCTCAGGGAGGGGTGCCGCATGTCCCCCTTCCCCATACAGAGAGTTTTTGGCCCCAGGGGTGGGCTCCCTCGGGCCTCTGGATGTTCGGGGAGGAGGGCCACACTGCCCCCCTCCCTTTCATAAGCACAGCCCCAGGGATAGGTTATCCAGGGTTTCTAAGAATAAATGCAGCCCAGTCGCAATTTTTTTTATTTTTGTAATTTTTTTCGATCCAGCAAGAGTTTGACAGAATTGCCATTTTTGTTTTCTTTTTGGACCCCAGAAACTGTCCAACCAGGTCCCCCTCCATGGAGCCTAGGGTTTAGGGTGACCGCAGAGTATCTGTACGGATCACCTTATTGATCTTTTTATTTTACTTTTGTATTAGCGCGAGAGCCTTGCTACTTACTACCTTACTTAATAACCGGCATCTTTAAACGCCGTGGGCATGTATGACCTCTGTACACAATCGCGGTTTGTACTCTCTATTAAGTTGCACATTCACTTTTGATCACCGGCATTAAAGCCTTTGCAGCGTTCTCACTGAGCACTTTAACGTTTTTCTTCTTCACTGAGCACACACAATTTCTTCACTGAGCATTCGGAGCTTTCCAAGAGTTTCTTTTGGTTATTGTAACGTGGGCTGCATGATGAACAGTCTCCTGTTTTCATTTCATTTTCTAGAACCCATTGAGTGACCCCTGATGAAGGGTCAAGGGGTGATCCGAAATGCATTGGGTTTTTTAATACGTTATTGATTGAATTTTGGATGGCCAATCATGATGGATATTGCATGCTTGAAATGCATTGAATGAACATTAAAACATCCAAGAATCGGATACAAATTCGTATGAAGAGTGATAATTTCTGAAAAATCAGTTTGAACCATTTGATACCCCGTGGTATTGCAACCTACTCCCATCAGCAGGAAGGGTTTTCCCTCTTGCACACTTGTCAGCATTTAGTGTGTCCTTACCCTGCCCCCGCATTTATTTATTATTATTTTTTTTACACAACTTTAGATCGGGATTAAGCCCCAGAGTCCTGTAATGGTTGCCGGTATAATTTTTCTCATGTTTCTGGTAGCCAATTAACAAATGCTGGCACTCCAAATGTGTTGTAGTTAAAACAATGAGTGTATTTTGGCAAGGGAAACTTTCTTTTGCTGAAATAAATTGTTTGGATTGCAAACCTTTTGGAGTGCCAGCATTTGTCGGTGAGGTAAGCAGAACCATTTTTGATCTGGTCAAACGGATATGCAACCTGCGCAGGTAGTGAAGTATCTATCTGTCTATCTCTCTATCTACCTCTATCTATCTATATAGAGAGGCAGATAGAGAAATTACTAAATGGATGGGTAGATAGATAGCTATAGATAGATAGATAGATAGATAGATAGATAGATAGATAGATAGATAGATAGATAGATAAAAGAAGAGAGAGTGATAGATTGTATCTGCTGCTGAACTTCTATTTTCTATCCTGCCGTTCATTGACCGTCGAGTTATCTGAGCCAGAAATTATGCATACAGTTTTTACTTTTGTAATTCTCGTTACAAAATGCAACCCTTGTACAATCAAAGTTCATCTTAGATTGTAATATGTTGGATCCCCGTTTACTAGCAAGCTTTAGAATTACCCTTGGGATACTTAGCTTTCCGTTTCTCTGGTGCTTGATTTGATCTCCTGCAGACCTTTATTAAGTGCCAATTGTATGCTATCACCTGAAGGTTTCTATTTAATAGTGCATCTGCGGTTTCTTTATGAGGGTAGGGGAGCGTTGCCCCCCTACCCGCTAGCTGCAATGCAAAGTGTTAAAAATAATATGGCAATGAGATAAGTTAATTGCCATTTTATTTTTAACCGAGGCACGCCACAGTTGCCAGCCTGCCTCTGAGCCAGGAGGGCGTGTCATCTGCTGCCGGTTGGCAGCAGGACCGGCAGCAGGAGGACTGGAGTAGTAGTGACCACGCATTTCAAAGTGCGCATGTCATTTTGGCTGGCAGTCTTACGCTGGCCAAAGTGGCATATGCACTTTGAAGACTTAGACAGCTGTGTGGACACAGCAAATGCCTCTAGGGCCTGCAGGAGCGTTTGGCCCACCCGTTCCATCTAATCCTGGTGCTGCTTTTTCACTGCAACATGAGAGAAGCTCCAGGATTGGTTGGGGTCTTGGTTACACAGGCTTCAAAGGACAGCGACATGGACACAGTGCCCGCGGGTAAGTAGACTTTAGTTTTATATAATTAATTTTATGTGTAATGCATGTGGTTTGTTTTATTTTGGAGGGAGGGAGTGTTTTTATTTGAACTTTTGAGAGACGTTTCTTTTATTTCAGTATGGGAAAAATTGGTTTTTGGTGGTGTTGGAGCTCTTGCTCACCCCACCACTTTGAAAGGTCTAGTCACTCCTGAGATAATGCTGCTCAGGAGAAATACATATAGCTCTTGTCTCAATCTGACATGCTGCATGTGACCTGTTTACTTGATTATGTTTTAGTAGCTCAGTGAAACCTGTATTATTTTTTCTGAGTATCTTTCCTGACAATGTTAGTACAAACTAAATTAAACCTACTAGATTCAGCAACCATTTGGCAGTGCAAGGGCAATTTTCACTTTCGATGATAGCCATTCCATCTGTTGGGTGGAAGCAGCCAAGTAAAGCAGATGGCATTAAATTCACGCAGGCTGGTTAAATATGTTGTATATTTTTTCCTACAATTTTTATTTTCCATTAATTTTCTCAGTGATTTGTTATCACGGTTCTGTTCTATTGATGAATAAGAACACTATATTTTAACTAGAGGGACTGTTGCTCATTCTATGATGCAGCTACTATGACAAAATGATGTTACTTTTGCCATTGCTTCTTGTATCATTTACAGCCGATAAAGCTAGAAACAATGTATAACAAACGTTTCCAATACTTGCCAGTGCATGCGGGAGTGAAAGGTTTTTTTTTTACTTGCTCTCCTTCATTCAGGTTTTAGGTTTATTACTCATGTTTATTTTAAATTTCCAGTAACATTCTGCATGTCCCACAATTATCCTTTTTTTAATACTTTGTAAGGAAATCATCATGGTCTTCGGGTGACCCCCCTTACTTATATAAAAAAAAAAAAATAGAAACTCATTTTACAAAAATTGCTAAGTACACTAATCACAGAATTGACTCTTACAATTAATCCAACAAGGTTAAGCATAAATGTGCACAGATAGTCAAAAACAATGACATTCTTGATCACTACCCTGCCCCAGCAGACTCATACAAACCAGCAAGCACACTCCATAACATACCAATCATTCACTCACAACATGTGATAAGATATAAATAAAAGTGCTAACAAATGGAGCCCGACAAAGTATATAGGGAAAAAGGTCCTTTCAATTGTTACAATATAGCAAAGGACCACATTTCATTGTTGAATATGTACATCATACATGACTCATTTCCTATTGATATCTCATATATTTCCCTGGTTGGATGCCAAAAGGTCAACGGCCGACATACCTTTCAGTGGATCACACATTCTTTATACCACCTTCTTCAGAACCAATAATTCAATTATACAAAGATTGTGTAAAAGTGGAAAGGAGCAGGGGTATCTGGAAAATCTGTAGTCCAGTTCTAAAGCCATGACTTCATACCATCCTATAGGCAAATGAGGCAAAACGTGGAAATCTTCTACTTATATGTAACTGCCAAAACGGCAGATCACTGACAGAAATAAAACATCCTCTCCTTTGCCTATAAAAGCCACTTCTATAAAAACTACTACGTTGCCTTCTACCAAGACCTATTTGTCACTGCTTTGTAGAAGAAAAGTAGGTTGTGCCCTGTTACTCATTAAATAATCAGACAGGGGATCAAATACAAATGAGCCTTTCCAACAGGTCTATGGCTTCAGGGTTGTGAAAGGATGATTCGAGATGCGGAAGAAGGCACTCGACTCTTGTTGACGAAGGGCTTGGAAAAATCAGCGACGGACCTAGAACAAACTGAAAGGCAGTGATGGAGGAAAAGCTGGATCTACTACCATGCTAGGCGAGAACCTTGGAGCACTGAAAGGAAATTAACAAAGGAATTCCTTACTCATTACATGTTTACTCCGTGTAACCCTGGTCAAATAAGTTGCTTTAATTAAGAGTTTTATAGCTGGGATCATTTTGACGTCACCATGTGATCAAAAGCAAAGATCGAGCTCAGTAATATGGTGAGAACCAGGAGTGTGGGTTGGCGGAAGACTAAGAGGACTAAGAAGAGACACATGATATCTAGTCTGGCTTGTTCTTGTCTATATTTGTATGGGTATATATATATATATATATATATATATCAATCCAGCTTTTCCCCACTGTGCTTGCCGCACGGAAAGGCACGCAGACAACCAAATCAGCACTTCAAGGCAGGTGGTATAAAGTTGCTGTCCTTTATTTCATCACAACAAGTGGGTAAAAAATGCCATCATATATATATATATATCTCTGTCTATATATATATCTCTATCTATATATATATATCTCTATCTATCTCTATCTATCTCTATCTATCTCTATCTATCTATCTATCTATCTATCTATCTATCTATCTATCTATCACCGGTTACAGGAGGCAGACCCAGGACCAGGGTTCAATTCCTGACGCGGCAGGGTCTTGAGCTCACAATGTCCACGGACTCGATAATTCTCGCCTCTGTGCCTACTCGAATCGTGGGTTCACACTCTGCAACTCTGGGCAATAGCTTGCTTAATCTCCACTACGGCCCCACCGCAATGGGATGCCTGGTCTTCACCTTGGGGGCCCAGAAGGGGTAATCTCGCAGGGAAAAACCAGGACGGGTTCCCAAAGCAAGCACCTTGAGACCTTAAGGTGAGAAGGCGCTATATAAGAACGTATGATTTACGATATGTATATATGTGTGTGTGTTAGTGTTACAAAGGATCCATTAGCCATCTGCACCCTTTATTTAGACTAAATCTCACATGGAAATCATGTGTAGCATTTTAAATGCGATGATATGTGTCCAAGTTAATCTTATTATCAGATGCTGAAATTCTCCCAATTCGCCCTCTGTCCAAATGCCCGTATCACGTGGATGGACTTGGAAAAGGCCTTAGATTCGATATAATGGAATTTCCTTCATGCAGTTATGATTAAAATGGGGCTGGGATGCTGAGTTCACCTATTATACTTCAACCCTACGGCGAGGGTCAAGACAGGTGGAGTTGTTTCTTCCCAATATAGAGTCCATAGGGGCACCAGACCATGGGTGCCCACTGTCTCCCCTTTTGTTTGCCTTAGCGCCATTGGCAGAGCTCTTTTGACAGAGGGGTGCTGGTCATGGGTGACCATTGAGGGCAGAGAGCACATTATCTTATATGCTGATGACCTGTTGCTATACCTCGCGGATGGTCAACAGGGTGTTGCAAATGCGATGACCCTACTGGGTGAATTCTCAGTATTTGAAGGCCTGCATGTTAAGTAGACTAAAATGCACCTATTTCCCATGATGGCGGGGACGCATGGCCGCCTGTTCTTCCCCAGTGGCTTTCCTGGTCACCTCGGTCCTTTCAGTACTTGGGAATTCAAATATTCCATCCCTTGCCTTGGATGATCTTAAAGAAGGTAACTTAGGGCTGGTGGTTTGTTCTCTTAAGTCCACCGTCCAATTCTGGTGTTCTTGGAAACTGCAGGTGATGGCTCGTATTTCGTTATCCAAGATAATTATGCTGCCCTGATTTTTATACTTTTTTGCCACTTTCTCCGTCAAGATGACGCACTCATGGTTTAATCACTTGGATACTTTACTCTGAGGATTGATATGGGATGGAGGTCGCAACATAGTCACCCTAAAAGTTCTGCTGAGAGCCCTGGGAGACGACGGCTTGGGTGCCCCCGATTTTTAATTATACTATTTGGCTGGCCAACTTCAGTGGTTTGACCAGTGGTTGAAGGGTGAGAGTCTTCAGATGCTGTGTTTCTCTGAGATGGGTGACAACCAGGGGCTTCTGGTAGAAAAACTCCTGGATCTGAATGTGGTCATTCCCCAACCGGGAGTATTGTTGAGAGTGGCACTACAGTGCTGTCGGAGAACGGCTTCGGCCTCTTTATATGCCGCCGACCTACCACTGGTGGGGTTACCATACGGGGACCCTCCTTCTCCCTTTACGAAACTATCGGACCGGGCGGCAGCAGGCATGATCACAGTGAGTGATTGTTGCCAGCTGGAAGAACTCATTCCACTAGATGACTTAATGACACAGTATGCACGGCCCATGGCGAATTCTTGACCTACCATGCTTTGATATGGGCGTTTGGAGACCTGTTGTCCACGGGCTGGTGGGAGCCGGGGACTCACACTGTCCTTCAGGCACCGGTGACCTTAGGCTCTGCACTCCATTTGGGGAAATGCCTTTTTTAAGGCACAACTAGAGATGATTATGAAACCGTTGATAAAGGTCTGGTAGAAGTGGGGAGTGCAGCTGGGCAGAGACCTTAGAGACTCTGAAAGGGGTACGATTATGGAAAGCCCCAAGTGTTTTTCTAGAAATACAACATTTAAATATATCGAATTTAATTATATACACATGACCTATATGACTCCCCATAGATTACAGATCATGTATGAGGGAGAACTGGGGACTTGTCTCAGGTGCATGGAGCCAGAGGCAGACTTATGACATGGAGCTGCCCGGTGTTGTGGCTATTTTGGAATACAGTTGGCACCACACTTGATGGAGTATCACACAGCATACTCCCCTGTACAGCGGAGGTTTGTCGCGTGGGACTGCTCCCAAGACCCAAAGCACTTAAAGTTGGTACCTGATTTGTGGATCTGGCTTTGATCCTGACAAAGAGGCGCATAGCAATGCTGTGACTGGATCAGAGATCGCAACTTTTGAAAAAGATGTTGACATGTGGGCCAGAGCAGAAGAGCCAAGACTTTCCTAAAATCAGTATGATTCACCTTTATAGGCACAGTTTCTATTTTTCCTTCGAAAGACACCCTAGTACTATGTATAGCAGTTAAGAGCTCTGCTCTTAACTGCTCCTCCGTGTGGGCTATGCTACATATCTTTAATTTCATCCTGGTTTCTTCTGGTGCACCTTTTAACCCTAACGGCCCATCGGATCCATCAGTGGGACTACCACTGCGGGCACTTCCACAGTCCTGACTGGCCCTTCAGCAAGTCAGCCAGCTCCACTAATGGCACGAGGCCATGCCAGCTCCAGAACAGTCACCAGTTACGGTCTCTGATTCAGAATCATCTTCACCTATTGCCTGCCTGATGTTGAGCTACACGATTACAGAAGCTAGATGCCATTCTCAAGGTCACCAACATACTCTACTTGATGAAGACAGCTATAAAAAGGTACATAATTTTCTTCCTCCTCATAAGGTTACTGGCCGGTATCTGAATTTGCAGTATTCATGTGACTTGGATACTTCTCCAGAGTCCGCCCTGGATGCACCATTGGACCTTTCCCTCTTAAAGTGCCTAATAAGCGGTAGTGGTATGGAAGGCTGTGAAAATGTTGGAGTTGGTTCTACCCACTAAAGAGACAAAGGCTGTTCACCTCAAAGAAACTTTTAAACCTGGGTCAGCAGTCTCTGAACTCTTATTGCCTTTTAACGATAAGTATACAAAAAAAGTGGTAGATGAAATTCTTGAATTACAATACCCTGACTGACATTGTTCTAGCTGCTTGGTTAAAACAATTATCTGAAAGAAACCGGTTAGTGTTAGATTCCTTACCTTAGAATGTCCCCAGGCGTCAGACTGGATGCGGAAAGTTTTGCGTAGCAGTACCCCTGCGCGTCGGTAGGCGTTGTCTGCGGCTCCGCGTCCGTCGTCATGGTCAGCGGGATGACGCCGTCGGAGTACTTAGACACCGCCCTTGCATGCTGACGTCAGTTCTTTTTTCCGCGCTAGCAACCGCAGATCCGGGAAGAGCAGTACTCCTTAGTCACTTTTTGACTAACTTTTTTCGATCTATTTTGGATCTTCTCGAGTCGTTATCGACTCCGGTGCCGGTAGTGATGCCCGGGTTCAAGCCCTGTGATGACTGTAACCGACTGATGTCGGTTACCGACCCCCACTGTTGGTGCCTTTATTGCCTCGGGCCGACTATGATGACAAGTCGTACCCCGACCGCTAGGTGGGAGCGGTCACGTAAGCGACTCGAAAATCCGGCAGTCGGCCCGCGCCGCTCGAGGTCCCGGTCCAGGAAGAGGTCGAGGGACCAGTCGCGGGGCCACAGTAATCATAGCTCGGCGAGTCGACACCACTCGTCGGGATCGAAGTCCTCCGGTTAGTCGAGGCACAAGAAGTCGAAGAAGCGACATTGCTCTTCTGACTCCCCTCGACGCTCGTGCGACGCAGCCGGGGGTTCGGGCGACACCGTCCACACGGCTCCTCCGGAGCCGTAAGCGCCGCGTCTGATCGCGACGCCGGAGGAGATCTGCGCCTACCTCATGGCCATGAGGTCGCGCTTCCCTCCATCGGGTCCTCTTGAGGTGCCTACGGGCCCCGCGGACCCTTCTGGGAGCCCAAGCGGGCCGGCGGCTTCGGCCCTGGTGTGGAAAATGACAATGTATATGTACATAAGCGGCGTTCATTTGTGTTCACCCTCGCCACTGTTGAAGGTAAAGCGACGGTCACGTAACAGTGGCCCTGCCATCTTGTCCCCTTTTAGGCCCCATCACGAACATAGATAGTAGCCATTTTGTGCGTTATGACCTCTCTGCCCACTGCCAATAACCTGCGTCTCTCTCTCTCTCTCTCCCCCACTCCCCAGCCTCGCGAGTATTCTCCCGCGCCCCGACAGCCCCCGATCTCTCCTGCTCGGGCCATAAACGCACCTCTAAACACGACCCTGTCTCCGTGCTGAACCCCTGCCCCCTCGCTCTTTCATCCTACCCACAGAACAGGCCCTTTTTGGTAACCTCTTCCTCCCTATCCGATTGCCCAGCCTGATCCCAGGCCATCACCTAGTCCAACAGATGCAGTTTATTGCCCCTACAGTAGGACCTCGCCTCACATCAGAGGAACGGTGATTAATCAAGGCCTTCACACCCCTAGATCTGACCGACACCCCTGCATTCCTCCCAGGAACACCCTTCCTCTCTTCTGATGACCCCCCCCCCCCCGGCTACACCTGGCCTCTCGACCCAGTCCCATTTCATAAACCTCGGTCTCGTGGATGTACCCCCCGGACCCGCATAGCGAAACGTGATCTTATCGCCTGCCCAACCTTAGATCCGACCACCCCTCTTGCCCTCGTGTCCGGTTGGAATGTCCGGCTGCAGATTACGGTCACATGTTACATTTGGGAGGGGGAAACAACATCAGAGCGACCGGTATGGGAATAGGCCTGAAGCTGGGATTCCAAACATGCCTTTTCGTACTTCAAAGTGTCTTTATTACAATAAGGAATGTTTGTACATCATAAACCTGTGTATAAAAGACAGAGCCGTAGAGAAACTTGTTAGAGCACCTCGAGAAGATACCCTGTTGTCTGATTTGACGTGTTCTGTTCCGTCGGAAATAAACTCCTGTTTCCTGCCTTCCAGTCTCCAGCGCCTGCCTCTTTATTTGGTAATCGTGAGTTGGGTGAGAAGCGGCTAACGCCGGGCAAACCTAGAAAAGGGGTATAACGACCTGATCTGCCTGAACCCTTTTTCATCAATTGGCGTCCCAAACGTGGGGCCCATCAGCGACACGTGGATCCAGTGAGAGAGGTCCCAACGACAGAGTGAACGACTGCAACGATCGGGAAGAGCTCCTGCCCGATAGACCCTTGTCTGGCAGCCGATCATCCGAACTTCACTGGTTCCGAACAGACCTCTCTCGAGTGATCCACGGTCCTGACTGGGAACCATCAGGAGTGCCACAGCAATTACGGAGAATGGAGGACGATCGGGCGCTGGAAACGGAAGACGAGAAACTGTCCATACGGTCCGGGTAAGGTCGTGTAAACACGACAAATTGCAAATTGATTGTTTGATTGTCATTGGAAAATACTAGTATTACGCATTCGATTGTTTTGTCCTGAGAGATTCTCTGTCTACAAACGGGGAAGGATAGGAGTATTCTCCCTTTGCAGATAGTGAAGGGTGGGTAGCGCAGGCTTTTGCCCCCGTTGTAACCCGTCGCGCCTACTTCCCTCTCCATTTGATTGATTGTTATCCAAGCATTTATTGTTTTGGAATTGGTTCTCTTTGGATCATTCTCTATTTGCAAACAAGCACAGAGTCGCCATGCTCTGTTTAGTCTTTGCAGATAGTGAAGGATAGGTAACGCAGGCCTTTGCCCCCGTTGTAATCCGTCACTGATTGATTGTTTGACCGAACATTGATCGTTCGGAATGGGTTCTCGGAAAGGATCTTCTCTGCCTACAAACAGAGAGGAACAGGAAGATCTCTCTCTTTGCAGATAGTGAAGGGTAGGTAGCGCAGGCTTTTGCCCCCGTTGTAACCCGTCGCGCCTATTTTATTCCTCATTTGATTGATTGATTGTTTGTCCGAACTTGACTGTTTGGAATTGGTTCTCTCTTTGGGTATTCCCTATTTGCGAATACTGTAGAATAGAAATATTCTATCTAGTCTCCGCAAAGTAGTGAAGGATAGGTAGTGCTGACTTTTGTCCCCATTGTAACCCGTCATGCCTATCTCCTCCCCATTGCTCAGTAGTTGGTTCAGCCCGGACCATTTATTAGAGGTAGACCATCTGGCTCCACCGGAGGACACCCCTAATAAAAAGGACATATATAAAGAAAAATGCGGATTAGCCGCTGTATCGTGCTAGCAAATAAAAGAACATAAAAATCGTTAGGAAAAACAAAAGGAATCGAGTAAAATCAGTAGGCCACTGATGAGATCTCTTTTCGACCTCACTGAAATGGAAGCATTAGGAACAACCCCTCAGGAAATATGAAACTAGTGAGAAGAGCCGAACTCGACGCTATGACTTCAAGACAGCGCGGCTCCACCACCCACCCCGCCCAATTAACGACAAGCCCTAGGCAAATATTAGAAATATACAACACTTTAGCAAAGTAACAGGTTAAAACGTTTTTATTTGAACAAAAATATTAAACAACTATTTACATGGCAAACGGCTGCAACAACAAACCCACAATGCATTTCGCCGTCTGCTTGACGCGGTTCCTGTCCCTCCTTCCCCAAAGTAGCAATGTTGGGCTACTTTGGGCTACTTTCTAGTAGGTTTTTGGGCGTCAGAAAATCTACAAAAGCCGTCGGCGGCAGCCTGGGGGGGAAAACCATTACGCGAATAGTCCGGAGGCGACACCACGCGCCAAGGCCTGTCCCCAGGATGTCCGGAGGTGGTGCGGATGACCCCCCCCCCTTTCCCCCTCCGGGTAGGGGGTCGCCTCCAACACTCAGCTTGCCATCAGCTGGAGAAGCCGTGGGGTGAATGTCCCGGCCCGGAATGTACTGGTCTTCCCATTCTCTTCATCTTCTGGCGCCTTGCAGGCCACGGGGGGGATGTCTTGCTTATGCCTCCGACCCCCACCCCCTTCTTCTTCATCGCCTGGTCCGGCCATAACAAATGTCAGCGAGACGCCGTGGGGTGCACTGGGAGGGAGAGGCAGCGCGGACGAGCCTCTCCCGCCTCCCCAGGTGGAGGCCCCTCAGCTGCACCCCCAACGCTCCACGCACCCAGCAAAGGGTTCGTCCACTCTTGCGGTGCAGCGACGCTCCACGCACCCGGCAAAGGGTTCGTCCACTCTTGCGGTGCAGCGACGCTCCACTCACCCAGCAGGGTCTCGTCCACTGTGGCGGTGCAACGACGCCTCGCCCGGCAGGCTGGAGTCCGTCTGCTCATTTGACCCAGTGACTGCCGGTAGCTGCAGAACTCCTAAAAATGGCGGTCGACTTTGCAGGAATGGGCCTGGCGTGAAAAGTTGGCCTGGTCGCCTGTCAACCAGAAAATGGGCCCCCGTCCAGATGCGTTCTCCTCAGCTTTGAAGATTCTACGAGAACTGCCGAGGGCCCTCGACCTCCGCGGGCCCCCGACCGCCCCCCCGATGGGAAATGACTGCCATGATTGCCCGCAGAACGACCAAGACGTAGCCACGAGACGTTGGCGCTCTCATGCTGACGCCAGCCTCAGTTTGAATGACCAAAAATCCTGCAGACTACTGATTTGATCAGTTCCGGTGGAACACCAGTATGACCCGGTAGGAAAGATTGTTGCCCCCTCCCTTTTCTTTGATTGATGGTTCATGTCACCGGTCCCTTCTGTTGCCCCTTAACGGAACTTCTGGACTGCCGAAAGAGATTCTGGTCCAACCCCGAGTTGGTGGAGACATTTTGACTATACTTGGACCCGCCTGACCCCACCCAAAATAGCGCCGGTACAAACGAAACTCGCAACTCCCCGTTGTGTTCCGGATGCTCAGACTTGATATCATGAGAGATGTGTGCAGTTTTTGAAGCACATGGCGGGAGGGGATGAGTATTGCTTGAACATTCGGACAATGAATTGATATTAAGTTCTGACGCATCATTGATTACAGTATTATTGAAAGTTCGAAATTTTTTTGACACTGAGGGTACTTGCCCACAATGAATTTTCGATATGATTTTATTGCACTTATCGTACCTTGATGAAATAAAACGACCACCGACTCAGTTATGTTTTCCTCAAATAAATATGCCCTCATGTACAGTTCCAGTCTGCTCCGTGGCTGGCCCACGTGGTTGTAGGCCTGCATTTGTACGTAAACATTTTTAAATAAAGATTTTGTGAAAAACAAAAATAGTCGTAGCTCTTGGATTGGTAAGTTCGAATACATAGCCATTGTTTCCGAGCTATGTAAAATACAGGCGAAATAAAGCAAGTCGATTACTGAAAGGTTAAAAAGCAAAATACCCAGAAATATTGAAAATGTGAATGGTCCAAGTTTGTTGCATGTGTTTTTTACTTTTGTGCAACGTAAGGCAATCAACAAAGGTCCTGGTGTTCTGTTTTACTTTGTATGCCACATATCTCAGGGGAATTGTTTCAGATGCCCCTAAACCAGACCCGGTACCACTGTAGACCACCCCGCCTCCTCGAAGAAGAACACGAGTTCACCCCACTTTACACTGACTGCCCTTTTGTTTCGACACCCCCCCCCTACACAAGATCCGCAATACCACACGTGGGCAATCTATGCAATGTGCAGTCCATCAATGATTATGCCTCCCGCACTACCAGTCCCTCTGGGCTTAAAACGCCGAGATGGAAGGGACTGCACCCGGCGGAGATAGGTCTAATACGTGGTAAGTAAAAGCCTTTTGGGTTTATGCGCGCGGATGTGCCTTAAAACGCTGCCCCCACCCCTTCTTTTTCCCCTTCTTTCTGCAGGTCACATCGGAACATCGACTAAAGAATGGAGAAGACCTAAGCAACACGTCATGGTTCCGCGGAGACAAATGATACATTATCCATGGGGACTGCCCCTGAGGACATGACGACTTTGGGTGATATGAATGCACGCGTGTATGACCGGATGTGTATAACTCGACTGGATATACGTTGCACGCGTTGACTTGATAAAAGAGGTGTTTTCTTTTTATGACTTGAGTGATGAACGAACGACCGATGGAATGGGGAAAAAGGGGGTCTGAGCATGGCACCTATACACGACGAACAATGCAACCAAGAATGACGTGCACCTACGAGTAGGTTCATATGGTAACTAAGTAGGGGAAGGTTCAGGACTATTCCAGGGTGAGGTTTACCCAAGTACCCTCCTCCTGGAAGACTAAGAAAATTATCAAATGTCTAAGATTTACCACCTCCCACTTGCACCCTCATAGACGTGAAACTCGAAACTGCCCATTGTTCCCCCGACTGACACCCCCCGTTGCCTCAGCCTGGATGCCCATTCGCTAAAAACGATCCTAAGATCCCACCGTAAGTACTAGCTCGACCAGGTTAGTTCCCGAACAATTGACGAAAGTGTAAATATTTGCAACAGAGGTCAACTGCAAAAGACAGCCAGGCGAGTTAAATAGGATACTAAGGATGACAGCATACGGGAGGAAATTTTTGGCCAAATACTGTTCTATGTTTTGTCTTGAGTTCTGCATATAATCCATGTACCCCCGCCTGAATTCATGTGTACGTAGTATATGGATTTACGTTGTCCCTCAGTCTGTGTTTCTATATAACGTGACCCTACTGTTTCGTGTTGTGTGCGCATTAAATGGCCTATTACTGTACACGTTTCTCTCTCTCTCTTTTTCTCTCTCTTCATGTTGTACGTGTACCGAATAGTTCATTTAAAATGCGGACGACTCTCCCTCCGAGGGTCCCCCTGTTCCCTCTTCCTTTGTGTGGTAACGTTGTGCCCCGCCGGCACGAGCCTAATTGGTTTTCGAACACAAAGGTGTTCGGCAAATTGACAGAAACTAAACCAATTGTAATTTGCCATATTACTACCTCTCCTTTCTGTAAAATGATGGAACTTGAATTGGCTATGAAGGAAAGGACAGGTTAGGCGACTGAAGTCCCCTAATCTGGCCTTCTTACAGGAGGACTATATGTCAGTGGCTTTCTGTTCTCAGCTCGTTAGAAACAATGCCCAGATTGCCCCACCCCTCTGCACCCAAGTACGGATGTCCAAACGTCCCCGTTTTCTCCCGAATGGCCCCAGCTCCATAACACGAAGTATAACTAATGACCCCGATTAACTGTTGCCCCCCCCCCGAGAAAAGAATGTTTAGCCACTATCCCCCTCTCTCATGTTGATAGAAGACTGCCAGGGCTAGGGTCAGAAAGCCACATACGTCATGAATGAACGCCAAATAGACTTAGTACAAACTCAGTAGACATGCCTGTATACATGCTCCACAGTGATAACTCCTGACCGTGACCGATGAAACGTACCCCCAACCTACCTAGATCTGGGACGGAATTGAAATGTATAAATGCCTTCTCTTGCCAGTTCGCTAAAACCTGTTTTGTACCCATTCAAGGATACACAGTCACCGGAGGAGAGGGGCTGGACGTGACACACAGCCTGGCCACAGATCATGAGGCGCGTGTGACCTCGACCTAAGATGGAGCCGCAGAGCAACGGGACGCGGGACGATGCACCACTCTCAAACGCAGAAAATGAAGGAACGGAGAGCTGCTTTGAAGCCCTCTACTTGTTGACCCACGCGTGCCAGAAGTCCCCGCCCCTTTGAGCCCGATTGATGGACCTGCCTGCGCATCACCCTTTGCTCCCTTGGTTTGTCCCAAAGATCTGGCCCCACTCCTCCCTCTCTTCCCCCGATTATCCGACAAAACCTCTCTCTTTTCCTTTTTCACGTGGATTTTTGACTCAGAGAAGAAGAACAGCATTTAGGTAGAATAGGGTTTGCCGCGAAAGGAGAAAGAAATGCAGGTGCCCAGCATGAGGCACCCTTAAAAAGATTAGTTAGGAAACAGGACTGTGGTCTAACAGCAGAGGACAGATCACACCCTGCGACGTGTAAAGGAGGATCCGAGCTGGACCTATAGCTCCACCGCCGGTGCTCAACAGCGCCAACGAAAGAAAACGAACTACCAGAGCCTACCAGTGATGACTCACTACCAAACAAAAAAAAAAGAGACACTGTGACAAAGACTCCCCTTTGGTTCGGAACTTTCTACACCCCCCTTGACTAATTGCTTGTATTGGACTAAATTCCTCCCTCAACCACTTTTTGCCTGTAAAATGTTTCATCGGTCACTTTTTAATACGACAAATGTAAATTTATATGTATTCCACCTCATATGTCGCATCAACTGCACACGATTATATGCAAATCCACCAGTATTGACAAACGCTATTCCATTGACAACACACGACTATATGTACACCCCGTCAGCTGTGATAAACACGCAAATGACCTAACTTATGTTAAAAAGCGGCGACTGTGGAAAATGACAATGTATATGTACATAAGCGGCGTTCATTTGTGTTCACCCTCGCCACTGTTGAAGGTAAAGCGAAGGTCACGTAACAGTGGCCCTGCCATCTTGTCCCCTTTTAGGCCCCATCACGAACATACGTCTCTCTCTCTCTCTCTCCCCCACTCCCCAGCCTCGCGAGTATTCTCCCGCGCCCCGACAGCCCCCGGTCTCTCCTGCTCGGGCCATAAACGCACCTCTAAACACGACCCTGTCTCCGTGCTGAACCCCTGCCCCCTCGCTCTTTCATCCTACCCACAGAACAGGCCCTTTTTGGTAACCTCTTCCTCCCTGCCCGATTGCCCGGCCTGATCCCAGGTCATCACCTAGTCCAACAGATGCAGTTTATTGCCCCTACAGTAGGACCTCGCCTCACATCAGAGGAACTGTGATTAATCAAGGCCTTCACACCCCTAGATCTGACCGACACCCCTGCATTCCTCCCAGGAACACCCTTCCTCTTATGATGACCCCCCCCCCCCCGGCTACACCTGGCCTCTCGACCCAGTCCCATGTCATAAACCTCGGTCTCGTGGATGTACCCCCCGGCCCCGCATAGCGAAACGTGATCTTATCGCCTGCCCAACCTTGGATCCGACCACCCCTCTTGCCCTCGTGTCCGGTTGGAATATCCGGCTGCAGATTACGGTCACATGTTACATTTGGGAGGGGGAAACAACATCAGAGCGACCGGTATGGGAATAGGCCTGAAGCTGGGATTCCAAACATGCCTTTTCGTACTTCAAAGTGTCTTTATTACAATAAGGAATGTTTGTACATCATAAACCTGTGTATAAAAGACAGAGCCGTAGAGAAACTTGTTAGAGCACCTCGAGAAGATACCCTGTTGTCTGATTTGACGTGTTCTGTTCCGTCGGAAATAAACTCCTGTTTCCTGCCTTCCAGTCTCCAGCGCCTGCCTCTTTATTTGGTAATCGTGAGTTGGGTGAGAAGCGGCTAACGCCGGGCAAACCTAGAAAAGGGGTATAACGACCTGATCTGCCTGAACCCTTTTTCATCACTGGCGCCGTCGGCCGCTGCGCTGTCGGGTGCTTTGCGCCGTCAGCGACTTCGGTCCCGACGCCGCAGGGCTCCTCCGGATCCAGGATTGGGAGGGATCTGAGGAACCTCTAGCACTGCAGTGCCAGTTCGCTAAGGACTGGACGGACGAACTTGGGGAGGCCAGTGGTCTGGACACCTCGCCCGACACTGGATACAGCGTGGTGTTGACTCGGGCAGCCAAGGCCTTGGCTCTTGAGCTCCCAGTCGTGGCCTTGAGGACTAACCTCCTCACTGAGGTACTCAAACCGCAGGCAAGCTCCTCGGAGCCTCTCCTGCCGTTCAACGAGGCCCTCACTGATGTTCTGTTGGGCACCTGGTCCAAGCCCTCCACAGGCCTCCCTATGGATCGGAACGTGGCCCGACGCCACCGCCCGGCTCCGGGCGACCCCAGTTTTCCTGTCCCTTCACCCCACCCCTGAGAGCCTGGTGATCCAGGCCTCAACTTCCCAGACCGCATTCCCGACCGCCCCTCCTGATCGGGAATTGACCAGTTTGGTAAGAAGCTGTTTTCCTCACTGAGTTTGGGGTTGCGGTCTGTCAACATCGCCTGCCTTTTGGGCTGTTACTCCCACTCTTGTTGGGATACGGTTGCGGAAGTGCTGCCGCAGTGCCCAGGTGGAGGTCCAGGCAAAGCTGACCCAGGCCCTCGCGGAGGGAAGGGACACAGCACAATATTCTATTCGGTGTGGGCTGGATAACACGGACTCGCTAGGCAGGGCGATTGCAATGACGATGGCGGTTTGCGGCCACACCTCGCTGAGGTCCGCCAACTTTTCGGGCGATGTCCAAGCATCCCTTATGGACATGCCCTTTGATGGCTGTCGCCTTTTTGGCGACAAGGCGGACAGTGCGCTGGAACGTTTTAAGGACTCCAGGGCTATGGCCAAGTCCTGGGGCCTCGGCCAACATCAGCAGACTTCCGCCTTTCGTCCCTTTCGTGGCCAAGGAAGGGGTGCCTCCTTCACGTCCAGCTAGCCACAGGCCGCAGAACCCACCTCAACGCGGTCGCGGATGTGGTAACCGCCATGGCGGTGCCGGGGGACACAGGCAAGTCCAGTCCACACCTGCCCCCGCAGCATCTGCCTCAAAATCCTCCTATTCTGAGTTTTCAGGCCCATTTGATGCCAGTGGGGGGCAGGGTTCGCCATCACCTCCTCCACTGGCGCTCCATCACATCGGACAGGTGGGTGCTGCAAATCGTCCGAAGGGGCTACACCCTCCCCTTCGAGGCGACCCCATCAACCATGCCACCGCAGCACCACCGCATGTCAAGGGATCACTTGCAACTTCTGCAGGAGGAAGTTACGGTCCTCTTGGCCAAGGGGGCCATTGAGCACGTTCCTGGGCCAGAAGTAGAACATGGTTGCTATTCCCACTACTTTCTGGTACCCGAGAAGGGCAAAGGGGGCCTACGCCCTATCTTGGATCTAAGGAGCGTCAACGGCTTCCTCCGGAAGGAGAAGTTCAAGATGCTGACTTTGCCTCAGGTCCTAGCTGCCCTGGACCCAGAAGACTGGATGGTAGCGTTGGACTTGCAGGACGCATATTTCCACATCCCGTCGTGCAGGCTCACCTGCGTTACCTGCGGTTCACGGTAGGCCACGAGCACTTTCAGTTTACCGTGCTCCCCTTCGCCCTACCAGCGCCCCACGGGTGTTCACGAAAGTGAT
This sequence comes from Lissotriton helveticus, assembly GCF_964261635.1. NCBI lineage: Eukaryota > Metazoa > Chordata > Amphibia > Caudata > Salamandridae > Lissotriton > Lissotriton helveticus. The sequence goes on along the minus strand of NC_136071.1, from coordinate 1,077,705,177 downwards.
GGCGGTGGTTGCCGCTCATCTGCGCAGATTAGGGGTTTCAGTCTTCCCCTATCTCGCCGACTGGTTGTTGAAGGTGGGCTCGCCCCAAGCAGTCATCTCCCACCTACAGAATAGGGTCAACCTCCTGCACTCGCTGGGGTTCTTCATCAACATACCGAAGTCACACCTGTGCCCCTCGCAGAAGCTCCTTTTCATCGGAGCGGTTCTGGACTCAGCGCAGTTTCGGGTTTTTCCTCCCGAACAGCGGGTTCAGGATATTCAGGCTCTGATTCCGGTCTTTCAGCCTTTATCCCGAGTCTCGGTCAGGTTGACGCTGCGGCTCCTGGGGCTAATGGCCTCCTGCATCCTTTTGGTGCATCACGCTAGGTGGCCGATGCGGGCTCTGCAGTGGGACCTGAAGTTTCAGTGGGCACAGCATCAGTGCGACACCGTTGCAGTGGTGGCTCACGAACCGCACATAGTAGCACATAGTAGTGACAGCTGCGTCCCTCCTGGGATGGTGAGGCCACATGGGAGAGAGGGAGATCAGAGGCCTCTGGTCTCCGGCGGAGTCCCGGCTCCACATCAACCTCCTGGAGCAGCGGGCAATCCGACTTGCACTGAAAGCAATCCTTCCCACTGTCCGGGGAAGTGTAGTGCAGGTGTTCATGGACAACACCACCACCATGTGGCACTACAACAAACAGGGCGGGGTGGAGTCGTGGACCCTTTGTCAAGAGGCTCTGCGCCTCTGGACATGGCTGGAACACCAGGGCGTCACCCTGGTGGTTCAACACCAAGCAGGTTCCCTGAACTCCAGGGCGGACAAACTAAGCCGCCGGTGCATGATGGATCACGAATGGCATTTGAACTCGGACGTGGCGAAAGGTCTCTTTCAGCAGTGGGGAGAGACTTGGTTAGATCTATTTGCCACTGAAGAGAACACGCAATGTCATCAGTTCTGTGCGTTGGAATTTCCAAGGCAGCACTCGCTCAGCGACGCTTTTCGTCGCGAGTGGAGTTGCGGTCTATTGTACGCCTTCCCGCCTATACCACCTCTGCCCAGAGTGCTGAAGAAGATCAGGCGAGACCGGGCCCAAGTCATCCTTGTGGCTCCGGACTGGGCACGAAGATACTGGTATCTCGAGCTAATCACCACGTCAGTCGATCCTCCGATTCGTCTGCCTCTTTAGGAGGACCTTCTGTTGCAGCAGCAGGGGACAGTCCTCCACCCAAACCTGTCCAGCCTCCACCTCCATGCGTGGAGATTGAGCAGCGGGAGTTGAGGCCATTTGACTTGCCTCCTGAAGTCTGTGATGTGATTCTGGCAGCCAGGCGTTACTCCACAAAATCGGTATACGCCTGCAGGTGGAACAAATATGTGGCATGGTGCATAGCAAAGGCTGTGGATCCTCTCTCTGCCCCCCTTTCATAGGTTCTCCTCTTCCTTCTTTCTCTTGCCCAGCAGGGCTCTGCTCTGGGCACTCTTAAGGGCTACCTCTCTGCCATTTCTGCCTTCTTGAAGCTTCCTGATCAGCCCTCTCTTTTCAAGTCCCCTGTTGTAAATAGATTCTTGAAGGGCATCATGCACATGTTTCCTCCTGTTCCTTTCGTGATGCCTCAGTGGGACTTGAACCTTGTTCTAACCTATATGATGTGTGCTCCTTTCGAGCCACTTCACAATTGCCCTCTTCGTTTTCTGACTCTCAAGACTGCATTCCTGGTTGCCATCACCTCTGCCAGGAGAGTGAGTGAGCTCCAGGCTCTATCTCCTAAGCCTCCTTTCCTTTCTGTCCATCCGGACGAGGTTGTTTTAAGAACGCGTCCTTCTTTCCTGCCCAAGGTGGTTACGGCCTTTCACATCGGGCAGTCCATCACCTTGCCCACCTTCTTTTCGCCTCCGCATCCCTCGAAAGAGGAAGAGAGGCTCCACTGTCTGGACCCAAAACGTGTGCTCTCCTTCTACCTTGATCACACACGCCGGGTGGATGACCAGCTCTTTGTTACGTGGGCGCGAAGAAGGGACGGGTGGTGCACAAACGGACCATCTCTCGGTGAGTCGTGTTGTGCATCAAGGTCTGTTACTCCTTGGCTAAAAAGGAGCTCCCTGTTGGGCTGAGGGACAATTCCACTCGGGCCACGGCAGCTACTACTGCCCTGGGTCGGGGAGTCCCCTTGCAGGACATCTATCAGGCAGCTATGTGGGCCTCGCTGCACACGTTTGCTAGACACTACTGCCTGGACAGCCAAGTCCGGAGAGATGGCTTTTTTGGCCGTTCCGTTCTCCAGGACTTTCTGGTGTGATCTTGTTCCGCAGACCAACCACCGGGGTCGGTATTGCTGGGGTATCTATTTTAAGATAAGGAATCTAACACTAACCTGTTTCTTTCAGATGCACAAGTTACTTACCTTCGGGAATGATATATCTGTAAGAAACAGTAGTTAGTGTTAGATTCCTTACCGCCCCACCCATCCTCCCCGTTCTGCGGAACAATATCTAGGGTTGAGGTATTCCCTTTGAGGGCCCTAGTTTTATGGCACCAGTGTCGGTCTCCGACATGGCTCTGCGTTCCTGGTGCGGAAAGCTATGTACAAGAACTGACGTCAGCGCGCTAGGGCGGCGTCTAAGTACTCCGACGTCATCCCGGCGACCACGACGCCGACGGCGCGCAGGGGTACTGCTACGCGAAACTTTCCGGATCCAGTCTGACGCCTGGGGATATTCTAAGGTAAGGAATCTAACACTAACTACTGTTTCTTACAGATATATCATTACCAAAGGTAAGTAACTTGTGCTTTAGTGACTATAGGAAATTACAATTTTGTGCTGTATTTGCTTCGCTGGCTTTAGAACTCTTCACACTTTACTCATAATAAGCAGGAGCAAAGTGCATGTGCTTACCATTTAAATATGTTGAAGCTGGCTTCACCCTGACTGACTGGCACAATTAACTTTCCTGTAAGACCATAGTATATGCTGAAGAAATACACCATGGCATGGGAAGTTCAATATTACCTGTGCACTGGAGCACTTAGTGTACCATACACTACAGTGGCAGGGAAACATGGCTTAAGCCTTACCCTGTGTAGCCTGACAGCAGCAACTTGAACCCTGGTGCACCGGCCGGTAAAAAAATCAAATTTTTGAACAGTAGGAAAACCTGATTATAATATTAAATAAGTCAGCCCTGAGTACCTTGCTACCCACAAGCTAGGATACCAGTTAAGAGTGGAATATGTGTGACAAGAAAAGGTCATGTACACCCACTTACTAGTCCTAAAATGACAGTCACTTGTCAGGCTGTAGCTTGTACATATAAAAAGTAAATGTATAGACGGTACACTCTTTTGAGTTGTACCGACTACATAGTCCATTCATTTTTACTTAATAAAAACCTAACTAATGGGGAAGTTGAATGTTTATTAAATATGTTTGACAACGAACTTTTAGAAAGTTTACTTTACCTTGCCTGAAGTTGCTGGAGCCTAATTTGCCTTAGCTCTCTAGCAACTGCCTAGCCTGTACTTGGCTTTTCTCTCCATCAACTGCCCAGCCTGTACTGAACGTGTATGATGTGCAAAAAGTGCTCTCACGAGCAGAGACAATGGCCTGGTAGTTAGGGAGTGTGTTTCCTTTCCCTGACAGAAAGACCAGTTGGGTGGGCCTAGGAACCTAATTTGCTTCATAGGAGGCTGTCCTGTCACAAGTAAAGTTATGTAACACCTGGAAAGTCCCCAACCTTCGTCCCCATAGTCTGGCTAGCACCAAACCCAGTGGGAGGAAATATCCCAGAACTGGTTTTGAGTGATCATGGAAGAGGGTCATGCTTATTACCCTGGCCATACCTATAGGTGGGACACAAGATCTGCTCAAGGGGAGAAGGGTTTTCCCACCTTGGAGTTTGAGAAGAAGAAGCACTGTTTGCAGGAGGGTCAACAAAAACTTCCGTAAAAAGTGGGTATGTTTACTCCTGTGAATTTGTATCCCATTGGTTGGGGAAAGGCCAGGAGTTACCCCCACACACTAGCTGTGCCAGGCATAAATGTGGCACCCCAAGGCACCATCCTGAGAACAGTTTCTGGACCTGCGGAACATCTGCAGAGGATCAGACTAGCTGTCTTTTACTTGAGGAGCCCTGAAGAATTGGGCCAGCTCCCCCATATGCCCACGAGAAAGAAATTTACTTCAGTGATCATTTGGCTTACCTCTTGTATGGCTACAAGGACACAACAGGCTGCATTTTCCCTGAAGTGCCTAGCTGCAGGTGGTCACTTTACCTGAACTGGACTATGCAGTTAGCCTCTGTGTGACACTCTGAAAAGACACACTGGAATACTCTAAATGACTTTCCCTGTGGGCCCTTGGAAGTGTACTCCTGTGGCTGTTTTGGCACCATAAACAAGTTTGTAACTTTTCCTTCAGAGCTTTAGCTGGCATCACCGGATTACATTTCAGCTTTGTTCCATTTAAAACTCCCCACACCTCTGAAGAAACGGCCAAGTCCTATTCTGCATTCAGACTTATAAACTTTTCAATGATAAATGTCCAAAGTTTCAGAGCTCCATCAGTACCAGACTGATTCAGGTATCTAGCTTTTGGTTCCATGAAGGTGGCTACAATTTCAGTGGCTTCCTGCACGAGGAAGATATTTTTACTCAAAAAGTGTCAAGGTCCAATTCTGCGTTGATACTTCAAAGAAACATCAAATGCTTTTCTTCAAAAATGTGGCCAAATCCTTTTGTGAAATTGTGGTTAGAAGCTTTTTCGAACTCTTTGACTTTCAGACTTTCACTGGAGCTTGCTCCTGCTCTACCATTTCCATACACTATTGTTGTTGCTTTTTGGCTTTATTTCTACTTAAAACTTTAAAAATTCAAATCTCCAGTTACACTTATACATTTCTTGTTGTTTTGCTATTTACTACAATCTATTTTTTCTGATTTGGTTTGGGATTTTTATTGCTTGGTGTTTTGAAGTTAGTAACGTTTTGAGACTGCGTTAATAATTTACACATTGCCCAGATTTAAACATGTGTGCTCTGTGGCATAGCTACCAGGAGGTTGTGCTCAGGTTAAGTAAGTGAGTTTAAGGGTTCACCTTGGCAAGAAGTTTTATTATTCCTTGAAGTGGACAGTCATTTGCCACAAAAAAATCCACTTTCTTACAGTGACAGATTGCGAGACGGCACAGGCCAGTGCCAAGTGATCCAAAAGTTATGACCTAACATCCAAATCAGGAAAGTCTTGTAGTGCAGGCTTTCACAGGTAAAGTAAACATGAACTATTTTCCTACTTTCCATTGGGTAGAAAGGATTGACGCCAAGGGCAAGAAAGTATTTTTTTATTTCAGTTAAACCTGTGACATCTTAAGGATTGTTTAGGTCCAGGCACCCGTGTTTGGAGCAACTTTGATTTCATTACACTTTTTTGGCACATTCAGGTCTTCATGATGTCAAACAATTTTTAATTATATTTTAAAAAAACTTCAGAAATGTGTGCATGTTGGACACCGGAACTAAATAAATGTATGATAGCAGAAAAAGAAGTGTTTAAGTCCAGAGGATGTGCTAAGAAATTGTACGGGAAGTGGAGCAAATGGAACATGTACCGAGGGGAATTATGTACCTCACATACCAAAGACATGTAAATGAGAAAGAATACCGGAAATGATGCAGGGGCTAATGGCTGATTTACTGATGACTGATTCCCTTGATTATATAAATGTTATAAATGTGCTGTGATATATGCAATCAAACGCTTTGTGATTTACATGTTTTTTTCAAACCAATACAAATATCTTTAAATAAAAAGAAATGGGTGCTTGCTAAAGCAGCCAAAACCTCAAATTGCTTGTTGTGAGCCAGCCAAAATAAACCTCGAACATGCATTGACAAAGTCAGTTTTTGAGTTTGGGTCTAGATTTATTTTACTTGCATACATACATATTATGTGGAATTCAGGGTCTAACCAGCTTGTTAGTGCCATTGTAGGAAACACATGCTACGGTTGACTTACTAGATGTCTAGTGGGGTAGAGCAAAATATATACGTAAGATGTGCCTATATTGCTTGAAATGATAGCTTTAGTTGCTGAATACTTGTAATCACAAATATATCTCCCTCACTACTGGTGTTCTTGCTGCAAAAGTGAAAATCAAAGTGCTGTTCTGAGGCTTGTCACATTTCCATTGGTAATATCTAATAAAGTTGCCCTAATTTCTCTTTCCATGCATTGTCTCTCCTCTTTAGGTCTCGCCTATTAATCCCGCAAGGGATAATAGACGAGAGTTAGAGGGCAAACCAAGGTCTGAAACCATCGCGGATTTCGGACAGTTCGTGTGGTGCACTCATGCGGAAAGCGCGTCCACATCAAAGCCATCAGCCTCCCTCCCACAGGCATCTGTCACTTCCCCAGCGTGCGCTGTGCGCGCTCGGCCTCACTTCTCCTCCCCCCTAAACATCCCGCTTTCACTTTCACGGCCGCGAGGCCGTGCTTCAAAGAGATCCCTCCCCCGCCCCCTGCTTCACACTTCAAAGGACCCGTCTGCTCAATTTGAATGTTGGGTTTCTCGTTTCGTATCAAGCCTGTCTGCCTCTTGTGTTCTGCAGCTTTACAGGGAAGCTACAGTCGAGATCTAAACCAATCTGTGAATCTCTTCCTCTGGCGCTTTTCTTCTCCCCTCATGCTTTTCGGCTCCCTCCCCTCTCTCCCGATATATCAGAACCACACCACACCCACAAAGCTAACATGATTTGTGTTTATTCATGGTGCTGTTCTGCAACAAAAGCGTTAACTAAGTCAGCAATAATCTACCTTGGTGGGTGCAACCACCCGTCTGCTCAATTTGAATGTCGGGTTTCTCGTTTCGTATCAAGCCTGTCTGCCTCTTGTGTTCCGCAGCTTTACAGGGAAGCTACAGTCGAGATCTAAACCAATCTGTGAATGGAAACTGTCTTTACTATCCTGCCACCAGGGAGTGACCTAAAAATATAGCAGCGGCACTGCAGACTGGCTGCAAGGAGCATTACAGCATGCCTGTGCTGGTGAGTCATGAGGTTTAATGGCCGAGTGACTCCAAACACATGACACTTCTTCGAGCCCGCTAATGCTTCTCAGTTATTTCATTCAGGTCCGGCGCCTGCTCTGTGAACGGGGAATGAATGGCTCTAGCTTTACCCATGCCATGGGGTACGGTAAACGGGTGTGCTAAAGTCGTGATACATGGCTTGTTTCGAATCATCTTCCGGCCTTTATTTATTATCCATGCTCTCAAAATTCATTGCCAAGTCAGGAGAAACGGAAATCAGCCTTTTTTTCTGAGACCTAAAAGGCAGTCATTTTAGCATTTACTGTACTTTCTGCCACAAGTCGGAGTGCATGGTTCGGCACTTTCAGCGTCCCATCTAAATGACTTTCCGTTATATAGTGTTTTATACCGGTCTTAAGCAGTTTATCATTCAGTTTAATGGTCCTTTGCTTGTTGCCCAAAAGGCTAGGAAGATTTAAACTTGTGACCAGCAGATTTTGGCTTCTGGCACGCATTTGATGCCTTGTTTTAAAGTGTACTGCAGAAAGCTGAGCTGTCCAGGCTAGTTTAGAACTTAGCACCGCAAAGCATCGAGTTTCAGATGGCCTTATTTGAGCTTTGATAGATCTGTCTCGTATATGTGTTCACCTGCGCACTGAATCCTCGCCCCTGCCCACATTCTGTTCATCCCGAGCCTTGGTTAAACAGTAGTCGGTGGTTTGTAACTCGGCGTACACATCCTACTAACTTCATGCGTAGCACCCAGCCGCCCACCTCCACCTGCTACCAGTGCACTGGAATGTGTGCCGTCTGCTACGGAGCTGGTGTGATGCAACCCACTCAAAGGTAATGACGTGCAGGAGGCCCAAGTATCAATCCTTCTCGCTTCTTTATCGGCTTTTCATGTCTGGCAGCACCACCACAGCACCACTCGGCACCACCACATTATCACTCAGCACCTCCACAGCATCACTCAGCGCCACCCCAGCATCACTCAGCAGCACCACTCAGCAGCACCACTCAGCAGCACCACTCAGCAGCACCACTCAGCAGCACCACTCAGCAGCACCACTCAGCAGCACCACTCAGCAGCACCACCAGAGCATCACCACAGCATCACTCAGCACCACCACATTATCACTCAGCACCACCACATTATCACTCAGCACCACCACAACATCACTCAGCACCACCTCAGCACCACCACAGCATCACTCAGCGCCACCACAGCATCACTCAGCACCTCCACAGCATCACTCAGCGCCACCCCAGCATCACTCAGCAGCACCACTCAGCACCACTCAGCAGCACCACTCAGCAGCACCACCACATTATCACTCAGCACCACCACATTATCACTCAGCACCACCACATTATCACTCAACACAACCACATTATCACTCAGCACCACTTCAGCACCACCACAGCATCACTCAGCACCACCACAGCATCACTCAGCACCACCACAGCACCACTCAGTGTCACCACAGCATCACTCAGCACCACCACATTATCACTCAGCACCACCACATTATCAGTCAGCACCACCACAGCATCACTCAGCACCACCACAGCGTCACTCAGCACCACCACAGCGTCACTCAACACCACCACAGCGTCACTCAGCACCACCACAGCACCACTCAGCACCACCACAGCACCACTCAGCACCACCACAGCACCACTCAGCACCACCACAGCACCACTCAGCACCACCACAGCACCACCACAGCACCACTCAGCACCACCACAGCACCACTCAGCACCACCACAGCACCACTCAGCACCACCACAGCACCACTCAGCACCACCACAGCACCACTCAGCACCACCACAGCACCACTCAGCACCACCACAGCACCACTCAGCACCACCACAGCACCACTCAGCAGCACCACCACAGCACCACTCAGCGCTACCACAGCATCACTCAGCGCCACCACAGCATCACTCAGCGCCACCACAGCATCACTCAGCGCCACCACAGCATCACTCAGCGCCACCACAGCATCACTCAGCGCCACCACAGCATCACTCAGCGCCACCACAGCATCACTCAGCGCCACCACAGCATCACTCAGCGCCACCACAGCATCACTCAGCGCCACCACAGCATCACTCAGCGCCACCACAGCTTCACTCAGCACCACCACAGCACCACTCAGCACCACCACAGCACCACTCAGCACCACCACAACATCACTCAGCACCACCTCAGCACCACCACAGCATCACTCAGCACCACCACAGCACCACTCAGCGCCACCACAGCACCATTTAGCGCCACCACAGCATCACTCAGCACCTCCACAGCATCACTCAGCGCCACCACAGCATCACTCAGCACCACCACATTATCACTCAGCACCACCACAGCTTCACTCAGCACCACCACAGCACCACTCAACACCACCACAGCACCACCACAGCACCACTCAGCACCACCACAACATCACTCGGCACCACCTCAGCACCACCACAGCATCACTCAGCACCACCACAGCACCACTCAGCACCACCACAGCACCACTCAGCACCACCACAGCACCCCTCTGCACCACCACAGCACCCCTCTGCACCACCACAGCACCCCTCTGCACCACCACAGCACCACTCCGCGCCACCACAGCACCACTCAGCACCACCACAGCACCACTCAGCACCACCACAGCACCACTCAGCACCACCACAGCACCATTCAGCACCACCACAGCACCACCACAGCATCACTCAGCACCACCACAGCATCACTCAGCGCCACCACAGCATCACTCAGCGCCACCACAGCATCACTCAGCGCCACCACAGCATCACTCAGCGCCACCACAGCATCACTCAGCGCCACCACAGCATCACTCAGCGCCACCACAGCATCACTCAGCGCCACCACAGCATCACTCAGCGCCACCACAGCATCACTCAGCACCACCACAGCACCACTCAGCACCACCACAGCACCACTCAGCACCACCACAACATCACTCAGCACCACCTCAGCACCACCACAGCATCACTCAGCACCACCACAGCACCACTCAGCGCCACCACAGCACCATTTAGCGCCACCACAGCATCACTCAGCACCTCCACAGCATCACTCAGCGCCACCACAGCATCACTCAGCACCACCACATTATCACTCAGCACCACCACAGCTTCACTCAGCACCACCACAGCACCACTCAACACCACCACAGCACCACCACAGCACCACTCAGCACCACCACAACATCACTCGGCACCACCTCAGCACCACCACAGCATCACTCAGCACCACCACAGCACCACTCAGCACCACCACAGCACCACTCAGCACCACCACAGCACCCCTCTGCACCACCACAGCACCCCTCTGCACCACCACAGCACCACTCCGCGCCACCACAGCACCACTCAGCACCACCACAGCACCACTCAGCACCACCACAGCACCACTCAGCACCACCACAGCACCATTCAGCACCACCACAGCACCACCACAGCATCACTCAGCACCACCACAGCATCACTCAGCACCACCACATTATCACTCAGCACCACCACAACATCACTCAGCACCACTTCAGCACCACCACAGCATCACTCAGCACCACCACAGCATCACTCAGCACCACCACAGCACCACCACATCACCACTCAGCGCCACCACAGCATCACTCAGCACCACCACATTATCACTCAGCACCACCACATTATCACTCAGCACCACCACATTATCACTCAGCACCACCACATTATCACTCAGCACCACCACAGCGTCACTCAGCACCACCACAGCGTCACTCAGCACCACCACAGCGTCACTCAGCACCACCACAGCGTCACACAGCACCACCACAGCGTCACTCAGCACCACCACAGCGTCACTCAGCACCACCACAGCACCATTCAGCACCACCACAGCACCACTCAGCACCACCACAGCATCACTCAGCACCACCACAGCATCACTCAGCGCCACCATAGCACCACTCAGCGCCACCACAGCATCACTCAGCGCCACCACAGCATCACTCAGTGCCACCACAGCATCACTCAGCACCACCACATTATCACTCAGCACCACCACAGCGTCACTCAGCACCACCACAGCACCACTCAGCACCACCACAGCACCACTCAGCACCACCACAGCATCACTCAGCACCACCACAGCATCACCCAGCACCACCACAGCATCACCCAGCAGCAACACAGCACCACCACAGCACCACGCAGCGCCACCACAGCATCACTCAGCACCACCACATTATCACTCCGCACCACCACAGCTTCACTCAGCACCACCACAGCACCACTCAACACCACCACAACACCACCACAGCAGCACCACAGCATCACTCAGCGCCACCACAGCATCACTCAGCACCACCACAGCACCACTCAGCACCACCACAGCACCACTCAGCACCACTCAGCACCACCACAGCACCACTCAGCACCACCACAGCACCACTCAGCAGCATCACTCAGCACCACCACAGCATCACTCAGCACCACTCAGCATCACCACAGCACCACTCAGCACCACCACAGTACCACTCAGCGCCACCCCAGCATCAATCTGCGCAACCATTCAACAACTGGTTCAAATATGTTCTCTCAATGTTTCAAGCTTTATTACAAATGTCACAAAAAGATGTTAATATTTCAATTCTGTTCTTGGATTTTCGTCACAATAAAATACACTGAACATAATCTTCACAAAAGTTATTTACAAAAGTTTAAGCTATTGCCATTATAAATTACAATCACTTTTATTTAAGTATTAATTATTTAAAAAAATTAAAAGCCATTGTAATTTGTAATATCAATACATCTAAGTCACGTAAATACAAAACATGTTGCATTAAAAATGCTATAGGTGTCACATTTGCGAAAGTTATAACTATTGGCATTATAAATGACAAAGCTATTAATTTAGCTTTTTTCAAAACCAACACATAAATAAAAAAATTGTCATTTACAAGACCAATAGCTCAAACTTTCCTAATGCGAGACCTATTGCATTGCAAATGCTTGTTATACGTGCACTTCTTCGTCTAGACAGTTACCTGTGACCTTGCGGAGTAGGAAAAAATGGAACGAGGCAGAGTGTAGGAGACGGACCGCGACATATAGGGAACAGTATAGCACAAGACATTAGGTAGAGGAGGAAGGGGGTAGTCTCAGATGATATGGACAGTTAGAAGAAAAATACAAAAAGAGTAAGTAGAGAAGGATGAGGTAGACAGAAGGAAAGATAGGATGTGTTGATGTAGGTAGAGAAAGAATGCTAGGGAAATAAGTAAGGTATTGAAATAAAGGAGAGAGATCGAGATTGAAAGAAAGACATGTAGCAAGATACAGTCTAGTGTAGTATCCTTAGGTGTAAGGAAGAAAGAGAGGTAATATTAAAAAACAGGTAAGTTCGAGGAAGGTAAAGGCAGCACAAGGATGACTTTGACAGTGAGGTTTAAGGAAAAACAGATGCAAGGTAGAAAGACTACAAAATGAGATGAAGTTTAGACAAATGAGGCAGGTAAAGAGCATAGTGGAGAGAAAGGGGTGAAGAGTATAAAGAGAAATGTGATGTAGAAGGACAATAAGAAGCTGAGAGGCATACCTGCAATGGAAAAAGATGGGACAGGTTTATAGTGAGGTTGTGAGAATAAGAAGAAGAGATGGTAAATGTAAAGGCATCTGTAGAGAAAGAGGTTGAGAGAGCTAGTCAGAGAGGAAAGTGTGTGAAAGAAGTATGCATTTGCTAAAGACAGTCAACCAAAACTCTGGGAGAAATTATCCAATCATAGGATTAGTCCCACCATTCTACATTTTTTAAATATCGCTCCATGACAAAACCGGACTGCAGTTTTAAGTTCTCATATACAGACACCACACTGCTTGTAATGTATAACTAGCATCCTTGAAGTTCCTCATAATGGTGTCATTGAGATTAGCAGTTAAAACCTTGTTACACCGATATAAACGTTTGATGGTCAAATAGTACTTAAAAGAGAATGGTTTAAAAATACACACACACCGGGGAGACAGGTAAGTTCTATCATATACTCTGGAAATGTCCCTTGATTCAGTCATTTTGGGGGGCGGTCAGCAGGGTGGTCGTTGAGTTGTGTGGGACGGCCCTAGAATTATCCCCCAAGATATGTCTGCTCACTATATGGGATGCTACAGACCTCATTCGAATGGACCAGACATGGCCGACCACTGGCTTCATGTGTAATATCGCTCGCAAATGGGGGGTTTCAGAGCTGCCAACTATAGTTGAATGGGAACTGGATGTCGATTGGTGCATGTTGGCTGAACATGCAGTCTACACAAATAGAGGATGCCCTAAGGAGTGGGACAAGGTGTGGGGGTGATGGAATACATACCGTGGCAATATTTGCACCTCTCCATCGGCATTAGATCATGGGTCGACAAGATAATCCAGAATAGGAATCTGGAATGTGGGTGGGAAGGGAGGGTGGTATATGAAATGTCTTGTACTGAAGTGTACCATCTGTTCAAGATCTATTGTGATGAGTTAACTGCTTGTAATATGTTATTAATAAAATCTAATAAAAAGTTAAAAACTAAAATACACACATCACTCTCATGTCCTCAGACATTGTACTGACTCACCGCCGGGCCGGGCGCTCGCTTTTCAATGTTACAGTGAGGTCGGGCGCGTATAAAATACATATCAGCAAAGCCCAACCCGGGAGAGGGCCTGAAGCCACACCCCTCGAAGCCAGAAGTACTCTGAAGGTGCTCTAAACCCATCTAATCACTATGGATGGTACTCGCGGGCCAATAGTGGATCGCCAATCTGATCTAGAAATGAGCTTGAGACCCGGTCCCGGGCTGTGCACACAAGGGGCCATCTTGAACATACTTAGTTTGTCAAGGAGGCTCAAACAAAAAATGGCCCCATCTTAGAGTGGTATTAAATACAGCTAGTGAACATGTTTGAACTATCTGCCATTTCATGAGAAGAAAAAACGAGAATACAAACAAATTTGTTTAAGTTTGGTTACAATTATACTGATCTATCTAAGGGCTAAACAACCAGCTAGCAAAACGGCGTAAACCCTATTAGGAGTGGGCAGACTGAATTTCACAACATATGGTACCCATAACTGTATGCCATTTTATGCCTAATAATAAGGGCCCGTTAAAATCCTGGCAACACCAGATTTCAAGCCATCATGGAAGGGGCCCCATTGAGATTCAATGCTTCAAGTGTACCACAGAATAGCACATTCCTAGTTAACTTTTGTCCGGGCAGCATGTACATAACAGGCTATCAAATTGTATATATATGCCTCACAGCAAACCCGAGCCTGAATAGAGTAACTGGTATAATTTAACCACATTATGTCACTCAATATAATCGTTCAAGCCCTCCTGGTCTGTCAAGAAAGTGCTGATGATGACAGAGTGAGCAAACTGGTGATTACCAACCAGTAGCTCCATGAAGGGTGCTTACGTGAGGCACTTTCTGACCCACCTCACATTTTTTAATCATACTTTGTCAGCCCATTTGTAGACCATTGACTAATGGACTTGTAACCAGAATTGGGTGGTTGATGATTTTTTAACATCGGTACGGACCTCGGATCTCAAGCCGTTGTCAACGGCATGCAAGGCCTCTCATCACAGCTCCTCAGAACCGACATATTTCCTCGGAACCGATGCAAAGCCTCAGCTTTGCGACTCATCCTTGACACGGGACCTTGCAGCGCTCAGCAGCCAGGGCTTTAGGTACTTTTGACCTGAACTTCTGACTTTGTCCCGGTCTGGTGCGACCCGATGTCCACATTTGCCGTAATATTTACAGAAATCTTTAAAAGTGCATATCTCTGGTTATACTGTTTGGATTAATGTAGTTTTGGTCATGATTTATTTATTAAAATGTACTCTATTTCTAAATTGGTGTGGGATTTTTGTTGTGTTGTCACTTTATTACTGTTTGAAGTGCTGCATAAATACTTTACATATTCCCTGACTGCTCTGTGTCAAGATACCAGAGGATTGAGCACAGGTTAATTAAGGGTTTGCTTGTGCCTCACCCTGACCATTATTGTGGCTGTGGCTTGAGAACTGGATGATCTCCTTGAACCTTCTGAATGCATACTATCCTTCACTGATTCTGCAGTAGACAGCAAGTACTTCCTCTTTATATTTGATTTAGATCACTTCTGTATTACTGTACTGTACTTCGGACTTGCTTCAGCATTCTTGGGTCATTACAAAGGTCATATCAGTGGACTGGGCATATCTTAGCCAGGAGTTCATGTATTTCTGTTCCTCACTGACTGTCTGATAAAGGCTGCCTCAGTCCAGGTGCTAATGGAGAACAAAACCATGTGATACGGAGTAGAGTCAGCCGGGAATCTCGGAGGCTTCAGCGATAGCTGGCGCCTCGCATCATTTTCATGAATGTCAACCACCCAATGAGATCCGCCAGCATCATGGCACACAAACTCATCAAGCATCTTCTCGCATATCATGAGTGACATCTGTAGTTTTAGGTGGCACAAAGTATCTTCACCTAGTGGGGCGTTACCCATGATAGAACTGTTTACTACCACTAAAAGTACTCACCATCCTCCTTTTTGAAAGCTGGAGTTTCCTCCTAACTGGTCTCTAGGAGGCACATTTCGCCTTCAGTGAGACGCCTCTGTATGCATTTCCACCTCTGCTGTTGATCTCACTGGTTCGGAAAAAACTCAGATGGGACTGAGCACAGCTGATACTGGTGGCCCTGGATTGGGCCATGAGAATCTGCTACTCTGAACTGCTGACCATTAATCATCTGCCCTCTACTTTGGTTTCCTGTTCGAGAGGATCTACTGTCCCAAAAGCAGGATTAGGTGCAGCATCTCATCCTCCGCAACCTACAACTTCATGTGCAGAGATTGAGTGGAACCAGCTAATGAGCTAAGATGTATTATCTGAGGTGGTAAGTTGGGCTGCTCTCTGCCCCTCCAACATATCAATTTTTTCCAGACTGATGATCCAGGTTTGTCATCTGCTGCGAGGAAAAGCAGGTTGTAGCTCTACAGACCAAAATGTCTGATAGACTTTTGTCTTGTTATCTTTGGCCCAGTAACACTTTTCTGTGGGTACCTTTAAGGATTACTATCATCCCTTCCACTCATACTTTGTTTCCTTTAATGATTACTTTCATCCCTTCCAGTCCTCATTATTCAAATCACCCATTGTTTTTTGAAAGGGCTTCCACATATGTTTGACTGCCGCCTTCATTATGCAGCTGTAGAACATCAGTTTTGTTCTAATGTTTTTGCGCTCATTTTGAGCCACTCTTCAGTTGTACTCTTAATCTTTTCACCTTGATCACTGTGTTTCTCATTGTCATCTCTTCTGTACAACACATCATTGAGCTGCAGACTTAGTTCAGCCTCGTTATGGTAATTTTTTTCGTTCACACTGGGGCTTAGGAATCGTGTATCCTTTCTCTCAAAAGTAGTGTTAACTTTCCATGTGGTGCAGTCCATCATGCTTTCTACATTCTTTACTCTTTCACATCCATCTAAATTGGAGAAGGGGCTACATAAAATGGATCCCCTTTATTTCTACATAGAATGGGGTGAAGCAGTACCTAGAGGATGATCAGCGGTTTGTCAAGTTCGCTGGGCAAAGAAAAAAAAGGCACTCCGAAGCAGCCTTTGGCCTGATGGATTGTCCTGTTCAACAAAGTGTTTGATGTCCAGGCAGAAGGGATCCTCCAGAGTGCTTCTAGGCTCTTTACACCAGAGAAAATTCTGGGACTAAAGCTTTAGCTCTGAACATTTCAGGTTTGGACATCTTGAAGGCAGATGCATGTGCATATGTCTCAACTTTTAACTCTGCATCAATTCTTAAGTCCGCATAGAGGGTCATTCTGCCCGCTCAGTCCTGCAGAGCTTCCTGATGTAAAATCCAATTACTAGAGGGGGCATTGTTTTGTTTTCTCTTCACAGGATAAGGTATGTCCGGTTAAAAGTATCCATCAGAAGAATAATTTACAGAACTTTGGTAAGAAACCCGGGCCGAGGAAGGCGCAGCGAGGACCCAGTGGGGGCCCTGGGCAAACACCGCCCAGAGGTGGGAAGCCCCTCCTCCGCTCCCCCTCCCATCGCGGAAGCCCGCGAAAGTAGGGGTGACCAAGATTGGTCGCCCCAAGATAGCCAACGGCCCCTCCCCCCCCCCAATCAGAGGGTGAGTTGGCAAGCAGCTGGGGGCCTTGAGATGCCTCACGGCAGGGGCACTGAAGGAGCTAATGATGGCACACATCCACAGCAGAGCAGATTTGTGACACTCCCACAGGTTCCTTGGGATACCTCATGGCAGAGGTACTGAGACAGCTAAATGACAGGATACAGCCACAGGCAGAGTAGATGAGATGCTCACACAGGGTCCTTGGGATTCCACATGGAAGGGGCCCTGAGGAGCATGCGAAGGGCCAATCAAAGGGTCCAGGGCATGAGGTACGTCACTTGCAGCCCAGGCAGGTCCTGACGGACACCCACCAAATTCGGTAGCAAGTTGAAGCCTGGAACGGCAGACACAGAGGCTCGACCAAAGGGACACCTCGCAAAATTATACTGCCTGGGAGCAAATAACCACAAGAATGTACAAAGACAATGGAAGTATACAATAACATGGATGTTTATAAATGACTAATGAAATTGCAAAATATACAACCATGTTATGTTTGAATAAACTGCGACCTTTTAAGGCACCAAATCACGTTGTCAGTGGTGTAATTTATAGGTTAATGGGACGCAGTTAAGTGGATAATGGGGGGAGGAGTTGGACTGGCCCCCTGGGAGGGGTTTGCTTTTCCACATGGAAACATTAACTAACTGCAGATTCCTCACCTTCCACCTACCTCTCCTTTGGGTGAAGTGGACTTTTGAGTATTGAAAAGGTTCCAAGCTAGCTTTCACACTCTGCCAGTGAGAGGTAAACTCTATTGGTTATGCTCAGTGTTTGTATAGTGGAATGTCTGTTGATTAAACTGATGACAGTACATATACTTGACGCTTTTATGTATCTCTGTATCATTATTTTGCGATGGTACAACCTCTTGGCGCTCAGAAGTTAATAAAGAGTTTCCGGATCCAGCCTTATGCCTGGAGAGATTCACAAAGTGAGGAATCTACCTGAAAGAGGTTTCCTGAATATAAGTTACTTATTCATCAGTACAATTTCCAGGATGCCCACGGATGCTGGCAATTGAATCACAGGAACAGCACCTTTTCAGTTGTGGTTACTTTTGAAAGTTTATTAGTTTTAAATAGTACATGTGGTAAAGCTGCAGTTTCCCACCTTGTGCATTCTTGGGGCCTGATGCACTCACGTGGGTGGCTTCTGTTATGCTGAGAGATGACTTTCGGTAGTCTCACAAATTATTACTGGTAAAACTGTAACTCTTTGCTTAGAAGAAGCAAGATGAAGATAGTAAAACATTTCCAAATAGGAAAATCATTCAGGTTGGTTTTGAGGTAGTTTGCAAAGAGTACATGTTGATATCTGCCTGAGTTTCCCCTTTTTTCGACATCATTACAACTCTAAAAAACATGGATTTGCCCATTAATCTAGCTCTTATCTGGTATATTTTGTTTGTTGGAGGCCTGACTTAAAAATGAAATAAATTTAAAAATGTCCGCCCCTTGTTTTTCCCCAATTATGGTAAATTCGTTCTAAAAGCATGTTTTTGTTGGTCTACATCAACAAGTTCATAGTAGGCATTATATATTTCTTTTGTCACAACATTAACTTCTGAAATGTATGTTTTTTCTAGAGAACTAGAGGCCAAAAGCGAAAGCGGAGTTTTGTAACTGAAGAAGAAAAGCCTGAGGTTGGTATAACAGACTATTAGTGTTTCACTCAGATGTACAAAATGCATGCTTACGTGCCAAGTGTTAACCCTAATTGTCATTAACCAAAGACTTTTGTTTTCCAACTTTTTTGCGATTACAGGAGCGCGTTCACAGAGAAAGACGGCAAAGGTATTCAATAGTGCTACAGAAGAAAATAAAGTCTGATGATCTAAGAACAGAATGCGCTACGTGTAAGGGCATTGGAGACAACGAGAACCTAGTCCGGTAAGTGAGACTCTTTACCTTCCCTGAAGATGATTCACATTCTACTTCTGTCACTTTATCGTGCCTGGAATATGGCCGATCACAGAACAAGATAATTTCTCAAAATATGGTTTGAGCATAAATATCTCTTTGGTCATCAAAATTTGCCCAATTTAATACTCTGATATTGACAAGTTGTGTACTTTGATTTACTCCTAATGCAAGCAATCAAATTCTCTTTTGTGGTTGTGGAATGTGGATTGTCAGTGCCGTAGCGGATCCAGCTAAGAAAGATAAAAAATTGATTTGTGAGTGGATCCTAAAAAAAATCACTATAGTCAGTTGAATAATAAAATTAATGGCTTTTCCAAGCTGTATAATTAGACAATGGTGTGTATTTAAAGTGTTTGAGAACACACACTACAGGTATTTGTGTTGGTTTTATGGGTAATATGATTCTGGAGTTGTAAAAAAATGGTTTTGAAATGCATTCTAGATAAGCAATGAAAGATGGAGTTCAGTGTGTGTGCTGGAGTGATAAAGGTTTCCAAGCAGAAGATGCTCACTTTAACTAATGTTCATTTTTTGCTGTTTAATTCAAATCTGTTCCTCAATGTGCTTATTTGTAAGCCAGGTCAGTGTGCGATGATTTTAGATAAGTGATTCATATTTCCAAAATAGTTTCAGTATGTTCAAAGTTCTAATTCGTGAATGCCAATAATATTTGCCAAAATCCTCTATATTGGGTAGAACTCTATGTGCAATAGTTCTTTCCAGTTCTCAAATTGTTATACCTATTGGCAGGGCTGAAAACATCATTCAGATATGTTAATTCACTATTGCGTCCATGTGCTGGTACCATGTATGATCACACCCACTCCTTTCGTACACCCTGAACTGTTCCCTTTCTTATTCAGTACAGTGTGTATTAGAAATATCCTCCCTCGAGTTTAATGAATCCCTAATTTCGGGCCCGGGATCATTCTATATGTTTTGTGCCACTTGTTTTTGTTTAAATCATCTTCTTCTTTTACAGCATATGTATCTTACTCCACAATGTCGCTGCTTTAGTACATGAAGGTTGTAGTGCTGACTTTTGCGTCAGTTGTCCCACATAACCTCTGCATCTCTGCTCGAGGAATTGTAATGCAGTGCACAGCTGTGCTTGGGTGCTACTGTCTATTTGATGTATCTCGGCGACTGCCTGGCCTACATGGAGAGAAGGGATGCACCAGTATTAAAGGGGTGTTTGGTTTTGTCATTCAAAAAAGCAGTCAGGATCTAGATACAGCATAATTTTTTACCGGACTTGCTACAGAGTACCATTTCTCCTTTAGAGTTACTGCCCCAAGAGTCACTCACCATCCCAGTCACCGGCACTAGGTTAGTGACGCAAGGTTAATGTTTTTAGGTTGAGCCTAGAGCAGCGCATGCACTGCTTGCTCGACTTTAGTAAGGGGATTTTCAAAGTGCCAACAGAGGCTTTTGCTGGCCTCAAGCTTGCGTTCACGATTGCGTGCACGCGCTCAGCGGCCATCTGACTTTTCTCCGTCACAGGTAATTAAGTGCATCTAGATCGCAAGCTTGAGGCAGGCAAAAGAAGCATCTGGTAGCACTTTGACTTCACAGTGTGTTTGTAAATGATTTTCATGGAAAATAAACTATCTGTTTCTATGCATTTTAGCGTGCATTCGTTCTCTCTCTCTTTTTTTCTTTTCTTTCATAAAACAAGCCTTGTCAGGGGAGTCTGCTGCTGTATGTCTTTTTAAACTAGCTCGGTGTTTTATGGCCATCTTCTTGGAAGTTGCTTAATTAATCACTGCTGGTGAAAGCTTTCCCTGCAGCTGCAGGCAGCATCAAAAGTATATGTTCGAGGCATATGAGCTTTAGATTGTAGACTTAGCATTAGATCGCCACCTGGTGTTGGGCTCAGATGATTGCATGTTGTCGTCTTGGAAGAAGTATTTTGTAGTCATGAGATAGGTGACTCCTCCCTTGGACGATAGTGCGCATGGGCATCGGCTCCATCCTTAGATTGTTTTTTTCCGCCACTGGGTTCGGATGAAACTTTTCCGCTCCGGTTCGAAATCTACTTTTCAAGTACCTCGACGCGCCAAAACGTATTCAAACTTCACCAAACTACTTTCGATATCGATAAACGTCGACTCGACTCCATCAGCTCGATTCCGGTCGTCGACGCGGGCCGTTGGGCCTATCCACGCCGTGAGGCCTACACCTCATGGAAAGGATGCCATTCAAAGATGCCCTAAGTGTGGAGCAAAGATTCCACACCGTGACCATCACAAGGTCTGTAACCTGTGCTTATCAACAGAACACGACGAATCCAGCTGCACAGCCTGCGCGTCCTTTTGATCCAAGAAGACAATTCGAGATCTGAGGGCTCGTCGACACGACATGCAGAGATCGGCTCCAGAACCAGTGGATATCTTCGACGAAGAAGTTCCGCTCGTTCACGAAGAAGATTCAGACGATCTCCAAATCGTATCCGAGGCAGACGACTCCGATGTCTCCATACCATCGGGTCAGCGTGTGAATACTACTGCCCCTCCCCCAAACCTACCACCCAAATCGAAGGCAAAGGTCAACACTCCGCCTCCGGGGCCCAGTCGCGACCGGAAAAACACTTCTAAAGCCCCGCCATCGAACCCGGCTCCAAAGAAAATACTCAAGCCTTCCGGTAGCTCCTTACCGAGCAAGCCGCACGTGCCGATCCCACCAGCTCCCTCGGCACCGAAACCGAAAGAAGTCCCGGCTCCGAAACCGTCGACTTCTAAAGACAAAAATATGAAGCCAGCGTCTGACGCCTCGAGGCCGATGAGACCAGCTTCCACTCCGAAGCCAATATCTTCGGTACCGAAACCTACAATCCTCATTCCTATGCGCTGAAGCCCTCGAAACAGCCTACAACTCCGAAAACAATACCTACGTTGCCGAAATCTACGCCAAAGGACACAGTAACAACTCCTAAGGCTAAAGACAAGCAGCAACCACGCCCGGAACCGAAAAAATCGGTGCCGGCAAAGGTTCCGCAAGGAGAAGACCTTTTCCAACCTGATCCTCTACAAAAGAAGATCTACATTGACCAAAGACAGGTCGTGTATCCACTACACCACACAGGAAGGGGAAATCAGTCACAGCACCTACACCTGCAGTGCCTGTCAAGAAGGACTCAGCCACATCTCCTATGCACCCTTCTTCTCCTATACTTCCTTCTCCTCCATCCCCTGTTCCTCTTAACATTTCACCTCAAAATTCTCCTGAAAACTCTCCTCCTCATTCTTCACCACATACACCTCCAAATGATGATGAGTATAGCATAGGGGGAGGGGTAGACCCAGATGAGCCTTTTCCCTACCCTGTTGATGATCACGATTGGGAGTACCCAAACCCACAAGATGTGCCAGATATTCCTGACCCACATTCATATCCATCAAAACCTTCTCCCCCAGAAGATAACATTGGCTTTGGGCACTTACTGAATAGGGCTGCCATCTATCATGGGGTCACCATGCATTCAGATGAGGCAGAGGAAGACTTTTTATTAGATACTTTTGAACAATCACAAAGGTCTGTTCAAATTCTTCCGATGATTAAAGGGGTCATCAAACATGCTCCAGAAGTATTTAAAGATCCTGTACCGGCTTGGATTCTAAACCCTAGAATTGAGAAAAAGTACAGGCCTGCTCCTGGGGATCCTGCCTACATTAAAGGACAGCTACCCTTAGATTCCCTAGTCGTGTCAAATGCTAGAAAAAGAGCAAACTCACAGACATCAGGTGAAGCACCACCCCCTGATAAAGAATCTAAGGTAATGGATGCTTCAGGCAAAAGGATAGCTGCACAAGCTACCAATACTTGGTGTATTGCTAACACACAAGCCCTCCTTGCAAGCTATGACAGGGCTCACTATGATCAGTTAGAGAAATTACTACAACCTCTACCTGACCAATATAAGGCACAGGCAAACGACCTTATACAAAAAGGCAAATTAATTTCAAATGCCTCAATCAAGTGCGCACTTGATGTAGCAGACACTGCATCTAGAGCTGTAAACACTAGTGTCCTACTTAGACGTCCTGCGTGGCTACGCATTTCAGGATTTAAGCAGGAAGTGCAAACTACCATCTTAAATCAGCCATTCAACCAACATCAGTTGTTTGGACCAGAGGTAGACACAACACTTGAGAAAATGAAGAAAGACACCGATACAGCCAAATCTATGGGAGCTTTGCAACCCACACCAGCTAGAGGCTCCTTTTGTCGCTCCTTCTATAGAGGAGGCTCCAAACAGACTGGAGCAGACAATACATCTTCCTTCAAATCCAACACAGACATCCTCCAGTAAAGGATATTTTAGAGGAGGCTATAGAGGCAACAACAATAAAGGAAGAGCTCGAGGTAACAACAATAAACAAACCTCTTCCACCACAAAACAGTGACTTCCCTCTGCTCCCCCAACAGCACTCTACTCCTGTGGGGGGCAGACTAACACAGTTCCTACCTGTCTGGAATTCCATCACAACAGACACAAGTGGGTAAGACAAATTATCCAGTATGGCTACTGCCTCGAACTTTCAGCTACCCCTCCACACATTCCACCCAGACAGTGTCCAATTTCTGCAGACCATCTTATTCTGCTCAAACAAGAAGTCCTATCACTTCTGCAATAGAAATAGTTCCTTTACAACATCAAGGAACAGGGGTTTATTCGCTGTATTTTTTAATACCCAAAAAGGACGGGACACTGAGACCAATTCTTGACCTCAGGCCTCTCAATCAATATATACACTCAGATCATTTTCATATGATCACTTTACAACAAGTGCTCCCATTGCTGCAACAAGGCGTCTTCCATACAACACCAGATCTAAAGAACGCCTACTTCCACATTCCCATACATCCTTCTCACAGGAAGTATCTGAGGTTTGTACTGGAAGGACAGCATTATCAATTCAAAGTCCTTCCATTCGGGGTAACAACTGCACCAAGAGTGTTCACAAAGTGCCTAGCAGTAGTAGCAGCAGCACATCTCGGAAGACAACAGATACATGTCTTCCCATATCTAGACGATTGGCTCATAAAAGCCAAGTTGTTCAAACAGTGCGTCCAACTCACACATCAGACAATTCAAACATTGCACGACTTAGGGTTCACAATCAACTACACCAAGTCGCACCTACAGCCCTCTCATGTACATCAATATTTAGGGGCTACAATAAACACGTGTACAGCTCTAGCGTATCCCTATCCCAGTCCAGCAAGGATACAGAGCATTCAAGCCTTAGTCACAAAGTTTCAACATCAACACTCTCTCCCAGCCAGAGTGTTCATGTGACTAATAGGCATGATGGCATCTTGCATCTTTATTGTACCGTATGCAAGTCTGCAAATGCGTCTGTTACAGGAATGTCTAGCACAACAGTGGAATCAGGCTCAAGGACAACTAACAGACCTGGTGTTGGTAGACAGGCGCATACATCGCACTCTGCAATGGGGGAACACCAAAAACTTGACAAAAGGGTGGTCGTTCCTCGAACCTTTTCCACAAATAATACTTACAGCAGACGCATCTCTCACAGGATGGGGAGCCCATCTCCTACATCATACAACTCAAGGGCAATGGACCATTCAACAAAGATCGTTCCATATCAACTACCTAGAGGTGCTAGCAATATTCTTAGCGCTCAAAACATTCCAAGTACGAGTACAAAACAAAGCTGTCTTATTCCGGACGGACAACATGACAGCCATGTACTATATGCAAAAACAGGGGGGAAAACACTCTCTACAGCTGTCCCAGCTTTCACAGAACATTTGGAGATGGGCCATTCCACAAAACATATATCTGTTAGCAGAACACCTTCCAGGAGTTCATAATCAGATAGCAGATCTGTTAAGTCAACAGACACAACAATTACACGAATGGGAACTACATCCGCAAGTTCTTCTACCATTCTTTCACAAGTGGGGCCATCCAGACATAGATCTGTTCGCCACACGCGAAAAGCAAAATGCCCAACCTTCGCTGCCAGGTTTCCACACCCGCTGTCCAAGGGCAATGCGATATGGATGAATTGGTCAGGCAGATTTGCGTACGCTGTTCCGCCACTACCACTAATGCCGGTAATAGTGCGCAAGCTACGACAAGAGTCGCTCAAACTGATTTTAGTACCTCCCACATGGGCACGCCAACCGTGGTATACAACACTGCTAGAACTATCCCTAGTTCCACACCAAAAACTACGTCTGACACCATAACTACTAACGCAGAACCATGGAGACATCAGAAATCCAGACCCAAGCCAACTGAATCTGGCGATCTGGCTCCTGAGGTCTTAAGAGTTTGGTTATCTTAACCTACCACCAGACTGTATGAATATCATTAAAGAAGCCAGAAGACCTACTACTAGAGCTTGCTATGCTGCTAAGTGGAAAAGATTTGCCACTTACTGCAACAATAACCAAATTTATCCCCTAGGTGCTTCCATCCAAAATATCATTTGCTACCTTCTACATTTACAAAGATGTAACTTGGCATATTCATCTATACGCCTACATCTTGCAGCAATTGCAGCATATTTACAAAATAGAAAACATCTGTCTTTATTTAGAGTGCCTGCTATTAAAGCATTTATGGAAGGATTAAAAAGAATCATTCCTCCTAGGTTACCACCCTCTCCAGTGTGGAACCTAAACATTGTTCTTACAAGGCTCATGGGACCACCTTTTGAACCTCTACACAAATGTAAACTGCAATTCCTCACATGGAAAACAGCTTTTCTAGTAGCTATTACCTCTCTTAGGAGAGTTGGTGAGATTCAAGCTTTCACTATACAAGAACCATTTTTACAATTATACCGTAATAATGTGGTTCTCAGAACAAATCCTAAATTCCTTCCAAAAGTCATTACTCAGTTTCATTTAAACCAATCTGTAGAGTTACCAGTGTTTTTCCAAAACCCAGACTATGTAGCAGAAAGAGCTGTACATACACTAAATGTTAAAAGAACTCTTCTCTATTATATAGAAAGGACCAAATCCTTTTGCAAAACAAAGCAATTGTTTGTAGCTTTCTCTCCACCACATAAGGGCAACCCCATCTCTAAAGCTGGAATTGCAAGGTGGATTGTAAAAAGTATACAAATATGCTATCAAAAAGCAAAACGTACATTAACAGTTCCTCCTAGAGCGCACTCCACACGCAAACTAGGAGCCTCTATGGCTTTCTTAGGGAACATTCCCCTAGAAGACATCTGCAAGGCAGCAACATGGTCTACAACACACACCTTCACTAAACACTACTGTGTTGATGTGCAAGCCAAGCAGCAAGCTGCAGTAAGCCAAGCTGTTCTAAAAACTCTCTTTCAAAATACTGCAACAGATACAGGCGACCACCGCTAGGGAAGACACTGCTGCACAATCTATGCTAAGCGTACAATCTGCAGCTCATATGCCTTGAACGGAAAATGCTACTTACCAGTATGCATCTGTTCTTGGCATGTAGAGCTACAGAGTTGTACATGGCCTCCCGCCTCCCCGGGACCTGTATCTGCTCCAGTTTCATCTTAGTTAGATATACACATGGACATCCCTTCTTTATTTCTACTAACTCCATCATTTCCCATCATGGCGAAAAACAAAGGATGGAGCCGATGCCCATGCGCACTATTGTCCAAGGGAGGAGTCACCTATCTCGTGACTACAAAAGACTTCTTCCAAGATGACAACAACATGCAATCAGTCGAGCCCAACACCAGGTGGCGATCTAATGCTAAGTGTACAACCCTGCAGCTCTACATGCCAAGAACAGATGCATACTGGTAAGTAGCATTTTCCTTATGTGTTTGTTTGTTTAGTTAGTTAGTTAGTGAGATCGGTAATTACAGGACAAGACCCTCCCCGTCCTGCTAAAGAGAGGATGCATATTTATGATTGCATTCATTATCCTCTCACCTCTTTGATTGTTTCACATGCAGTCTGAACCTGAAATTAATAGGCAGAACCCAATGCCTTCTCCAATATTCATAAAAGTGGATCTGGAGTACACTCAATTAACAAATTTGCAAAACAACATCATTACTATTGGGGAAATGCGTTTGTTACTTTTATTAGTGTGGCAGTGATTGCAATCTATTTTAGAGTGTTCATTACCTTAAGAAAACTGCAGGCGATAAATCAAAATGCTTTACACTCAGACTGCAACTAGCAAGGCAGCTGTGATAATTCCTCCTCTTCTACTATCCACAGGGTTTGGACTGCAATAGATGGGATGTTTATTTTAAAAAACATGCATACACGTGTGTGTGTGTGTGTGTGTGTATATATATATATATATATATATATTTTTTTTTTTTTTCCAGGAACCAAACGAACCGGACCCAGGTAGATTTGGAAATTTTATTTGTGCGCTTTTCTCACCGCCATGACGCGTTTCGGGCCCTTGATCACATGACATGGTTAGCCTATCACCCTCATTTATAGTGTAAAAACAGGTAATTTGTCCACCAGGCCTGTAGACATAAAAAACATACTACTGCCTTATCTCAATACCAATAACTCTTATGGGTTACTCCTTAAAGTTGTACCAACACTACGTTATTGAATTATCAGCACCCACCATCTCACCTCTGCACATGGAAACAAATTATACGTTTTCCTGCCAAATTCCTCTATACAAAAAACTATCAAATGTGCAAATATCCGCATATAAATAAATACATATATAAATATATACATACACATATCATTAAAACCAATTCATAATACCTAAAATGTAAAAATCATGGTTTGATGTGGTAAATACAATTCATTATTTGTGCAAATATGCTCATTGTGTGCAAAATCCGCGTTCGGATGAATGCAGACGTTTTCAAGAGGTTGAGGGTTTATAGGTGGTATTTGTGGTTCAGCCCAAGTGAGCTTGTTTTTAGGGTATGGTGCTGAGACAACTGCGTCTACACTGCCCTTTATGTTGCGGTCAGCCCTTGATACACTAATATAGGAATAAAACACACTGTGAAATAAACTTAAAACCAATACTTAAATGTGTTTCCTATTTTTCCTTATTAAAAGACAATCTCATGTTACGATGACTCCCTTTCACAAATTTCTAATTCCTATTGCTTGTGCCTCTTGCGATTGCTCAGTTCGATTTTGATCATTTACAAGCAAGTATACAGGTCTTCGGTGGCATTTAACCCATTCGGTGTCTTGGTTTTGAGCTCTATAATATACTTAGTTTCTAGAACTCTTAAACAGGCCTCCCTGTTGCCCCCTCTGCGTAGCGGTGGGACCATATCTATAGCAAAGTAGCGAAGACAGCCCAGATCTCCACCATGACATGCATTGATGTGTCTCGCCACCGGATAAGCCTCATCGTGGTTGCTGACCGCCCGCATGTGCTGGAGTATGCGTTTGTGGACCTGCAACTTGGTGCTGCCCACATGTTGCAGGCCACACGCACACTCCAGCACATACACGACAAATTCAGATTTGCATGTGATCTTCTTGGTAATCGGTACTGGTATTTCACTGAATGTTGTTTTATTTTTCCCCATTCTGCACGCTTTGCAGCTTGCGCATTTTATGAAACCTTTGCTGGTCTGTAGCCAGGTATTAATCACTACCTCTGGGCTGCTCTCACCAGCAATGTCACCCATCGATCTTGGACGGCTGTATGTTATTGCCGGTTTGTCTGCAAGTGATCTCCCGATTACGGGGTCCCCCTTTACTATGGGCCAATTTCTGCGGATTATTTTTTGTAGCTGCTTATGTTGTTGACTATAAGCTGTTATCAGCCTGGGCAGGTTTGTTTCACTATTCCCCACTTCCTGAATTATTCCCGATTCACCCATAGGATCTCGGTAACTGGTCTGCTTGTTGGCCCTTGACATCGCTTTTTCTACCACCGACACTGAGTAACCTCTCTCCAAAAACCTCTCTCTGCTACCTGCTTGTGCTTGTGAACACGATTCCTCTGTGCTGCAAATTCTCCTGATCCTCAGCATCTCCCCATTGGGGATTCTTCTGATGAGGTATGCTGGGTGGTGGCTGGACGCGTGTAGGACTGTGTTGCCCGCAGTCTCCTTGCGGTGCAACCTAGTCTGCATTTTACCATCCTCAATGTATACTTCGACATCCAGGAAATTGACTGCCTTGCTGCTGATCTGCCCATTGAAACTTAAATTCAAGTCATTTATATTTACATCAGAAATAAATTTCTCTGCCTCGCCAACCGACCCTCTCCACACTATGAATAGATCGCCAATGAATCTATGCCATGACACTATATTGTTTGTCATTACATCTGCATAGGTGGTTCCTAGGACCTGCTCCTCCCATAGCCCCAAGTGCAAGCACGCGTAGCTTGGGGAGAAGCAGGCCCCCATCTCAACTCCTCTCAATTGCTAAAAAACTTGGTTTTGAAACAAAAAGAAATTGCTGGTAAGGCAAACCTCTATCATTTCACTGAGCATTGCATTATGTTCTAACATGCAGACTGGTTTGTTGCGCAGGAAATGTCTTACTGCCCGCAAACCATCTCCATGGTTGATATTAGTATACAGGGCAGTTACATTAAGCGTGATCAGTAAATAACTCTCCTGCCATACTACTGTTTTGATCTATATATATATTATACATCAATAAAATCAAGCAGCTACTTTCCTTCAAAGCAGGAATAAAGCGGCACCACACTCATGAAAATATTTTGACTTTATTTTTCTTTCACTGACAGTGCAAACAAGCATTAACAAGCATTGCCATAGCCAATAGGTCTCGCCTTTGGAGCCTTATAAGTGTTTAGCCATGCAACAGTTGATGTTGTTGCACAAAGGATATTGTGCTGGATAACTAAACACTTATAAGGTCCCAAAGGCGAGACCTATTCGCTATGCCAATGCTTGTTTTTCATTGGGCTTCAGTTGCTGCCGTCCAGAGAATGGATATCAAGATTCTGAGATCCTCTCTGGGAACATTCCTTTCTTGATTTTGAGGCTCTACTGCATGGTTGAGCTCATGGTCAGAGCATGAAGGTCCCAAACTGCCATTGCATAGTTGTTATGCTATGTTAATGACTTTTATCAAACTCTGTATTCGCCCTAAGGATCTGAAGAGATCTGGCTAAAATATCTCTCTAGTCATTTTAACGACCTCACAGAGTATCTAGGAGACCAAATGGGGACTAGCAGGCTTACTGAGAGAAAGCGAGAAACGTGCACGCCGGAGACACTGGAACAGGCCTATTCAGGCATGAATACCAATCTCGCAGAATCATCGAGGAGCCAGCAATTAGACCTAATCAAAAAACAGATAGCTAAAGGCAGGAAAGAGGACGCCCGGGACCAAATGGCATTCCACCCGCCCTCTACAAAGCAAAGAACAAAAAGTGGGCGGACATCTTGCAACCTTTATTCTCGGAAATTAGATTGCTGAATAGAATTCCAGAATCCTAGAGGGGTTCAAACAATTGTCCCAATACACAAAAAAGGAGACAAGGCTAATCCAAACAACCACCGCCTAGTAGCACTTATTGACAATGAGGCCAAATATTTTGCCGGCACCCTACAGGAGGAGCTTACTCTTTGGGCTGAATCAATCCTGATAATATCACTGAATCAGACAGGTTTCCGGAAAATGACTGGAACATCAACAAACATTCTCGCCATTTCTTTAATAATCGACGCAGCAAAAACATCTAAGATCCCTTTACATCTGTGTTACATCGATCTCAGCGCCGCATTCGATAACATCGAGAGAGGCAGTCTATGGGGGAAACTGGCGCAATGGGGCTTACCACAGCCGACCCTAAATATGCTGATGCTTCTCCACACGAACACCTGGGTGCAGGTGAAACTAGGAAGCGGCACTCACCTGTCCTCCAAAGTACCAACTACTAAAGGACTGAAACAAGGGTGCGTGCTCGTGCCAACGTTGTTCAATCTTTTTATGGCGGACTTAGCAAGCACTCGACGCCTGCAACTCCCACTCACCTGGGGTAGGCAGGAAAACTCGGACCAACTTTATGTACGCAGATGATGTAGTCCTACTCATCCATACCTACATTGGACTCCGATTATTGACCACAATGCAGAAATACGCCACAGAAAGCAACTTAAAAATAAACCTCAACAAGACACGAACAATGTCAATAAATAACAACAAGAAACAACAGAAGACTTGGTTTCTTGGAGGCACAGAAATAGATCCAGCTTGTGAGTACAAATATCTGGGAGTTACATTTGTTAAAGAAGGTTCTTTTGTGCACCAGAAGCAGGAAATAAGAAGGAGAGGCTTACTGATCGCCATGACATTGAAAAACCTGGCAACCCAACTGATGGGTCCGACTATGACCCCGTTTCTGAAGGTAATCCAGTCCAAACTGCTTCCTTCGATTACCTATGGCAGCGAGGCAATGCGGGGAAGAGATTCTAAAGACCTGGACAGCACACAGGTCAAAGCTTACAGAACAATGTTCACCCTCCCGCATTACCCATCTCCGGCTCAAATAAGATTGGAATTCGGCCTGCCAAAACAAGACTTAGCCAGGTACGGTGCATATATCATATGTTGGCACAAACCAAGATGCGCCACTACAGATACACTAAACTATCTGCTATGGCGTGACATACAACGCAGGGACGTTTCCAAGGCAAGAAACTACCTCCAGCTGGCCTTGAAAGCCACAAAACTTTCAGAACGCTGGGATGTACAGCTTGGTCATAGCAATTTCAAAAAACTAGTTTGGAAGAATGTAAAACTACTCTCTCTCTTTTGGAGGACAAGGCATCATTGTCAAAAAGAGCCCATGCATGGATGACCCTAAACTCCTATAAATCATTAACTCCACAAACATACTTCAACCAGGGTTACCCCAAAGTCACAAAAATGATCTTTCTAAAACACAGACTAGGTATTCTTCCATGCACTGAGCACCTACCACCATGGTTGAGGAAAGACGGGAAAGAAACATGCAGGTTATGCAACTCCAACAACGGCGACATCCTTCACGTTATCTGCTCATGTGAGGAGCTGCAGTACGTGCGACAACTGCTCCTTAAAGACCAATTTAAGCAAAAAAAGGTTCGCACCAGAAGGATAGCGGTGCTCGCCTGCTTGAATCCGTCAAACACCAAACTAAATTGCAGATTTGTGTAATTTCTGACGGTGGTCGAACAGAGAATGCCTAAAATGGCAGGAAATGCTACAGAGCCAGGCTGACTAGCAGATGGACAATAGGACCTAATAACATTATACTAAACACGTCCATCAAGCACCAGGCGGATAACTTTGTGCAAGCAGTGTCCATGCGCTAAACATTGCAAATTGTGGAAATAGACGAGCGCAAGCTAAAATGGGGATCAGTTCTTCCCAGTAGTTAGAGAAAAAGCGTGTTGTAACTAGTTTAGTGATTATCTCTTAAATTGTAATTCATTTTTTACTTCTTGTTTTTATTTTTTAAAGTTTTTAACCAATGAAGTTTTATGAATATTTGTAGCATGTATTGCACTGGTTTTAATTAACTATGCAAAAATAAATAAACTTTAAACATAAACTAAGGATTTGTGGGCTGATAGATTGAAGGTGGAGTCAAGGAGATTATTTAACCCCTTGACCGCGGCGAAAATTCCGCCGTGGTGCGGGTGATTTATGGCGTGGGCGTGGTTCGGACGGCCCCCGGCCGTCGTCCGCACACGCCCACCGTGACGTCGGACGGCCGCCGGCCGTCCGACGCATGGAAGGGGTTAAAAGCCTGAGTAAATAAGAAGATCTTTAATGAGCAACTGCATTTACTGAGTAAGGAAACCGAACAAAGCTATCTAGGAGAGGATTCCAGGATTTAGATAACAGAACAAAGGCTCAGTGTACTGTTGAGTGTTAAGCTGTTTACTAGTTCTGCTCCAGGCTTGCAGGCTCCTCCCAATTAACCTGTAATGCAACATGTAAGGTTTACACGTGTTATGTGCTCAGGGTTCTGTGTTACTTCTCCATTGTTGCCAGCCTCACTTTCTTCAGTTGGAGTTTGGATCCGCTGGAGGAAGGAACTAGAGGACATGGGCTCCTTTCATTTGTATAAAGAAGAATCCAATTTTATAATTCAAAGCTGCTTCAGGCTTTTCCTTTAATTGGCACTACTTCACTCCACCAATCTGACATTTGTATTTTGAAATTACCCCCAAATTAGTTACAGATGACCGAAGGTTCCTCAGTGGTGTATATCATATGATTGAGCCAGTCTCTCCTGGGTGCAGTGACTCGGTTGTATTGCCCTAAACAAGTCTCACTGGATAGAAATCAGAAGACAAGTTCTTATTTTGATCATTTGATCATGTAATTACAGACCAGTCCAATGGGAAGTCAAGCCCATTTCCTGTACGTGACGTCTGTTGCAGTCCTAGCCCTGCCAGACATCTCCTAACACCTGCAGTTAGTGCAAGAAAAAACAGGCTAGGATTGCCCGAATTCTTGGCAATCCATCATCTCCCATACACAGCAAGCATGTGAATAAGCCGAGGCACCAGGAGACAACATCCCCAGTTGAGTTAGTCTCTTGTGTCACTGGACCAAAGCATTTGTCTTTGGTGATCACCCCAACTTTAGATGTGCACTCATGAATATGTTATTTTGCCATCTTTTCATGTAGTCCAGCTTTTGAAGGGAAAGATGTTTGCATTTGTACTGTCCCCCCTATTTGCAAGGCTCTCAGTCTCTTTCATTATCAGTGATTCGTCTCCATAAGGCTTATTATCATTTGGACTTTCCTCTGGCTGTGCTCTTTTGTCCTTTAATCTGAGTGCAGGTTGTGTCTCCACCTTTCTTGGTTGTTCTGAGCTCAAAACTGAAAGCTGGGAAGTATTCCCCAGTCTATCAGCCTACAGTGCCAGCTTTGTTTAGACCTACTTTTATACAGCTCCTGAGGCCATGGCATCTGCAGCTGGTGCTACTCCGGAAGCCATAGGATTAGCAGTTGGTGTATTCCAGGTTCAGCTGCCAGACTAGGATGCCATCCTATTCCATTGGGCCTACCCAGATTGTGTTACTCTGTGGACCAATCTCCTAGTCCTTCTCTTCTCAGGAGGTTGTGTTTGGAGAACCTGGCCTCTGATCCAGTTAACAGTACCAGCAATGTCATCTCCTTTTATACTGTGGGTGCTACACTCCTGCCAATGTCAAGGGCTCAGCACTCCTGTTGGAGATTGATGGCATCTATGCTATATTGCCAGCAATACCTTCTCTATTGAAGCCTTCCCCACTCAATGAGTCCCAAGTTCTCAGGCAGGTTTTGAATATCTTAAGAAAACCCCTTCTTAGCAGACGTGTAGAATTCCTTTTATGACAACTACCAGAAGGTAATGCAGTTTTTTCTCCAGTAACCCTCACCTTACTCTGCCTTCTCCCTTGACACTTCTGCTGTAGAAATGCCACCTCTAGGGACAGGATCTTGGTAAGGGAAAAGCGGAGACCAAATGGCTGTTCTGGTAATGTTGGTGTCTCGCGATAAGACCAAGGTACTTTGTGTTCCTACAAGGCAAGTAACAGACAGAAGTACATATCTTGTAAGTAAAATGAACAAATCCACTTATTTTGCACAACTTTCTGGACCTGAGTCAAAGGCAACATCTTGAGCTTTTGTAAGGGGAGGGACTGATTTATATTAGAGAGGTCTAAAATTTGATGAGCCCTCCATCCTTTTCTGTGCGAAGAAATAATGGGAGTAGTATGGCCAGCCATAGTCACATGGCAAGAACTGTCTCTTGCTCCTAAAAAGCGAAGCCTTTCTACTTCTTGAAAATGTTCTTGGTATGCTGACTGGGGCGCAGCAAGTAGCCTGCATTGAGGCAGCACAGGAAGCAGTAGAGTGAAACCATGTTTCACCACTGTAAGCAGTAATACATCAGTGGTTATTTGGGGCCTTTGATAGTAGTGGAGTGAAGCTCTTCCCCTCACTAGATTGGGTTGAGCCTCCTAAGATTGCACGGACAATAGTGGCTCACAATCAAAGAAAGTAGTTTGCATTTATTTCCTTCATTTGAAGGCAGGAACATGGGCATTGTCGAACCTCTAAGAAATCTCCCCTTCCACTGTTCTTTCCTTGTAAATGCAAAATTGATTTTCATGCAACCTAGAGCTGCTCTCAGCTTTCAAAATCGCAGGGTTTATCAAGAATAAAGTATTTAATTAAAAGGAAAGATGTAATAGACAGCATAGCATTTAAGCCCAGAAACTTTACTAAATGTGTTAAACAACAGCACTAATTAAAATTAACAATGATGGAAAAAGTAAGAAACGTCGGGTTAAGTAAAAGCATTCTCTATTCTAAGTTAGCAGTTCACTTTTGTGTAGCAACTTAGCATGGACTACTCCAAAGTGGAGGGTTGGTGGTGTGCTGGTGGTTGAATTCAAAGCCAAGAACTTGGAGTATAAAAACACCAACCTCATGTGGTATTTTCTATTGCAAACTAGCTGGGTTTCCCCAGAGACCTCTGAAAGTTTGGCAAAGGCTACCATTTTTTGGAATACAGCAGTTGATGAGATGTTAGCTGGTGTAGGGCAGGTTGAAAGCATGAGATATGGCCACTCGACCTAAGGTGGGAAGGAATGTGGAAGGCCACATTGTGAACTCTTCATAGTAGGATGAGCAGTAATTTAGAGATATTTGTTTAAAGCGAATTGTTGTATTCCAGGTGCAATTTGACTACTGTACCTAATTTAC
This sequence comes from Lissotriton helveticus, assembly GCF_964261635.1. Classification (NCBI taxonomy): domain Eukaryota; kingdom Metazoa; phylum Chordata; class Amphibia; order Caudata; family Salamandridae; genus Lissotriton; species Lissotriton helveticus. Next base: position 1,077,669,362 of record NC_136071.1, on the reverse strand, counting down.
ACTGAATTGCTTATCAAAGGCATGATAGAAGGGTATAAAGATAGAGCAGGGTGGTGCTATCTATATCCTCATTCTGAGATAGACATTGAATGGAAGAGTCAGAGATGAACCCCCACTATGAAGAGGACCAATGGAAGGAGAACTGTGTTGACAAATGGCAAGCCCTTAAGTGTGGAGTTAGGTTGTGCTGCAGTACCTGGTAAATACCATGCTTTGATGGCCTGGAATTGGGTATCTGGGTTTGAGAGCTGCTTAAGGATCCCAATGAGATGAATGAAAAACTTATCATCAGATTAGAAGTTGTAACTGGCATAAAATTGGACTATCAACAAGCAAAGAGAAAAAAATATGTTAAAAATGTGGGAGAAAGCCTGGCATCAACCAAGTACATGATCACAGATGTTCCGAAGACCGGAAAGGAGCCCATTGATCTGTACCTCTCAAAATGGTAAATAGCATTCATGCCAACATTCACTTTATGCATTACTGTTTCCTTTAGCCATTTTGACAAAATCCCTTTCTTGTCCAACTCTCTTGGCAAGGCTATAAGTTACCTTTGACCATAATGTAATTTATAATAAACCAACGGTTTTCGAGATAGTAAAAGTGCTAAGCTCCCTTGACTAACACCAGAAATGAGGAATATTGCATATTATTTTCCCTCTAATGTGGCTAATCATTTCCACACCATCAAATGTCCTAGTATCAAATCTGTGTTCTTGACACAAACCACTAGCGGACTGAAAAGAGCCATGCACTGCACTATCAGAATCACATACTCTAGAGCCACCAGGAGCTTGCTGTTTATGGGGCAGATGCTTGCCACATGGTTGGGAGAACTATGTCTTCAGTATAATAGATATAGCTAAGAAGGAGATGTGCTACTGTAATAGGGAAAGTCTATGGAGCACAGCCAGCATTGAATTGGAATGGTAGACTGTGAGAGATCAGGTCCTTAGACGAGAGAGTGAAAAGTGCCCCGAATGGAATTATATATAATTCCCTTTTCACTGCTCCTCAGAGGGCCAGCAGTACAGACGATGTGGTGAGAGGGTGTAGAAATGGTTAGTCTGCCTGTTGGAAACAATTTAAAGTAAAACAAGTACTTTTCCCTATAGTTCTGACTTTGCAGCTCCCAGTGTTCACTTAGTACTGTTCTTTTTATATATGTATATGTGGGTGGCCGTGAAAGAGAGGTGGAGCCTAAGGATGCAGTAGAAGTTTGCCTATTATACCAGTCCCACCCCTCTTACAGTGATACTGCCAAGAAATGGTGCACCTGGTGACTGAACATTACTGAAAATGCAGGTGGAGAGGGAAACGTGGGGCAACTGAATCAGGATGGGTTTCCAGACTTCACCCGCTTCCACACGTGTGACTGTGACCAGGTTACCAAGGGCAGTCGTACCTCTAGCATCCCTTCCTTCAGCATCAAGCGCCAGAGATACGTTCATGGTATTTACTCAAGGAGAGCAAGCAGTAATGTCTGTTCTTCATCATAGACTCTTCCAACAGTTGCCCATGGTATCAGGCTAACCCAGATACCACACATCCTTCCCCTTTAACATCTAACCAAATCTTAAATACTATGCCTATACATTTAACTTTTCTTAATATAAAGTTAACAATACATACTAATAGTTCTAATCAAGTTTACATATCACAATACTAATAATACATACCCTTATAATACTTCTGATTGTTCTTATAGAAGGTATAGTTCTTTTAACTATACAGGAAATACAATTAGCAATGGCAGTAGATGACATCATCCATATCATGCAACAAAGAGCGTACTATTCTATATCACTGCAAAATCTTAGTAGGAAGGAAGTCAATCCTCCCTCTGAGTAGTGTTAAAAGCCCCTTTCTGTATTGCAGTCTACTTCCCACTCTGAACCTTTATCTTGTCTCTTATAAGGCTGTTATCCCTTACAGGTTTGATGGGATTCAACTTTTCACAATAGTTTTTGTTGCTGGTATCCTGATCAATGGTATTACTCACCTCATTTCCAATTCCCTACTCCTTTCATCCAAACATCCTCATTCTCCACCAATCCCAGACACCTTACTTCAACAACATCTAGATCATTTCACCACCTACCATTTATCCCATCTTCTCCCATCTTCCTTCTCATCTCTTTATCCCAAGGCAATACTTTATTACACTAAGACAGTTTACTGAAATGCCAGATTCTGTCTGACAACTTGGCAGAACGCAAGAACCTAGGAGGTCTATAGGCCAAGCAAGTAGCTGGCAAAGAACTGGCAGGACTATATGTCAGTTAGTTCCCCAGTCACCATATAACAATATATAAAGAAGAAGAGAAGAAAAAAAGGGAGCGGTGATATCTAATAATCAATTGGAGAACTGATCACACCAAATCCAGTACATGTGTATGTTGTGGATAACCATAAAAAAAACCAAATGATCAGTCCTATCACTTGGTCGTCCACACTGTGACCTGGCAGGCCCTTAGATCATCTAGACCATATGCCACACAGTCATAGTAAGTGCTGGATGCGTTCCACAGTGTACCTCCAATCGTCAGTAAGATTATGATGGTCAGAATATGATGGTCAGTAGGAAGTGGTGAAAAACAGTGCAACATACAAACAAATGGTGAGTCTTAAAATAGGGTGATATATCTGAAACAGATACTTTAATAGAAACCAGGCACATCCCCTAGTTAAAAGATAGGAACAGCGCAAACGACAGTATGGAACTCATGACTGTCGCAATTCGGGCCTACATGTTTCTGCCTACCGGGCAACACGTCCCTTGGCTTTCGTCAGGGCCACTGCTCTAAAAGGTTGCTACTGTTAATGTGTTAGAAAACAAAAATGTATATGACAAATCAGTGAACAAGAGTACAAGAGTAGGGACGATACAACCTGTACCTACAGTTAATTACTCATCCTCCTTGTCAGTAGATGCTCAACGCGATCCAACATGACAGGGAACTGGACCTCACCTCACCTGGACCGTGCTCAGGTATACGAGGCCCCGCACTCTCCGTCGGTGCCACCAAACTTGCCTGATGCCTCCCCCAAGCCTCAGGCAAGTTTGGTGGCACCGACGGAGAGTGCGGGCCTCGTATACCTGAGCTCGGTCCAGGTGAAGTGAGGACCAGTCCCCTGTCATGTTGGATCGCGTTGAGCATCTACTGACAAGGAGGATGAGTAATTAACTGTAGGTACAGGTTGTATCGTCCCTACTCTTGTACTCTTGTTCACTGATTTGTCATATACATTTTTGTTTTCTAACACATTAACAGTAGCAACCTTTTAGAGCAGTGGCCCTGACGAAAGCCAAGGGACGTGTTGCCCGGTAGGCAGAAACATGTTGGCCCGAATTGCGACAGTCATTTGTTCCATACTGTCGTTTGCGCTGTGCCTATCTTTTAACTAGGGGATGTGCCTGGTTTCTATTAAAGTATCTGTTTCAGACATATCACCCTATTTTAAGACTCACCACTTTCTTGTATGTTGCACTGTTTTTCACCACTTCCTACTGACCATCATAATCTGACCATCATAATCTTACTGACGATTGGAGGTACACTGTGGACCGCATCCAGCACTTACTATGACTGTGTGGCATATGGTCTAGATGATTTAAGGACCTGCCAGGTCACAGTGTGGACGACCAAGTGATAGGACTGATCATTTGGTTTGTTTGATGGTTATCCACAACATACACATGTACTGGATTTGGTGTGATCAGTTCTCCAATTGATTATTAGATATCACCGCTCCCTTTTTTTCTTCTCTTCTTCTTTATACATTGTTATATGGTGACTGGGGCACTAACTGACATAGAGATTGTCCTGCCAGTTCTTTGCCAGCTACTTGCTTGGCCTATAGACCTCCTAGGTACTTGTGTGTTATTCAATTGTTGTTACTGGGGAAGTGAACCAGTAGTAGGTCTTTAAACTGCTTCCCTTTGACCCTATTCTCCCTGTATGTTTTTGATTGAACTTGGCAGAACGAGCATACACTTCTAGGACTTAAAGTAGTTGGGGAAACTTACAACTGCCTTGCTTGACCTTGTGATCCAACTTAACACGCACCTATTTATCTTTCTGCAAATAAACCTCCTTTACTCTCTTCTTCTTATTGTAGTATTCTTTGTATGTCTTTTGAGCTATTTCAAAGTTCTACTTAACCACTACTGGTGACCATTTTCTTTCCAGCTCCATAGACATCCAAGCTTTGTTATGCTTGGTAAACAGTTCACGTCCTCTCAAAACTTTAAACTGGCTATAACCAGTCACTGAGAGTGTGATTAATTTACTTAATTCTTTTTCCCAATTACTTCCTACGTTTATTGCAGCTTCCACACTTCCCATGATTGCTCTGTTGAATCTTTCAACACTGTTATGTTAGCGAGATTTTTATAGCGCATAGCTACTCAAGAGTGTCTTGGCGCTGAATCAGGCAGCCTGCAATAACTGTGAATGTCCGGTTAGGCTTGCTGGAGGAGCCATGTTTTTCGTTTTTTTCTTGAAAGAGGAAAGTTTCATTGTGGTTTGAAACTCCTTAGGGAGTTTATTCCATCTGACCAGCCTGAGCTAGGAAAAGGACCTGCCACCAGCTCTGGACTGACGGATTTTCGTTACTCTAACTAGACGCTCAGTGGAGAAGTGTACATTTCTGGAACGAACATAATCACGAATCCTCTCTCTCAAATAGCCTGCTCCCGAATCATGTAGAGCGTTGTGGACCAAGACCAAGGATTTAAAAAGAATCCCTTTTTTTTATTGGAAGCCATTGCAGAGTTTTCATGTGCAAGGATGTGTGTTCTTGGGGGAAGATTTGGGAGGATCTGGGCTACCGAGTTCTGCACCACCTGAAGTCTGCCAAGAAGATACTCTGGGAGACACAGGTATAGTGCATTCCCATAGTCCAGCCTGGAGGTTATTAAAGCTTGCATCACAGTTCTCTTAATATCGTGTGACAGAAGCTAGAGGATTTTTTTCAGGGACGGTAACAGCCCAAACAGGAGCTGGTCCGAGAAATAATCTGATTGGTGAAAAGAGGGCACTATTGAACTTCATTCATAAGTTCCTTATGGTGCCATTTGTGGGCCAGCGAGGGAAGCTTCCTCCGTCCAGAAGGTCCTCCACAGGTCTGTAACTGTTTGGCCAGAACACATAATCTTGGTTTTATCCGAGGTACATTTTAATTGGTTGATAGACAACCAATGGAACACATTAAATCAACAATGTTTAATGTCTTCCCCAGCGAGCTCTTTTCCCTTCCCACAGGAGAAGAGAAGCTAGGTATCATCAGCAATAGAGATTATCTAGAGACTCTGCTAAAACAGCTAAGGGTGTGAGATAAATATTGAACATAGTAGGGCTGAGTGCTGAGCCCTTAGGCACTCCAACCGTTAGCTGAAGAGCCTTGAAAAAAAAAGGGGGCAACCAAACTTTTTGGCTTCTCTTTTCCGGAAAGGATGTGAGCCACTTAAGGGCAGAGCCCTTGAGTCTTTCCAGGACTCTCTGATGGGGGACAGTATCAAAGGCAGCAGATAAGGCAAGCATAATCAGGACTACCTTCTCCCCATTGTCTAGGGTGCCCCTTATGTGTTCCACCACCGCTATCAGGGCCGTCTCAGTGCTGAAATGAGGTCTGAAGCCCGATTGATTTGGGTGCAAAAGAATATTCTTCTCCAAAAATTGAGGAAGTTGTGAATTAGTTCATTGCTCCGGAGCCATGCCAAATGGCAATGAGGTGTTAAACACTCTATTAGCAATTGGATTAATAACTTGAGCACCTTTAGCAAGTATCAAGGGAGGGCATGCGTCAGATGGAGGTCCTGAACTTGACTGGACCTTATTTGTGATTGTGGTGTTTTTACCACTTGTAGGTATTTACCTGAGCCTACTAATAAACCACCTTACAACACATATGTTTTTACGTTAACCATAGCTACACTATACTGTTCCCACTCATTACGTATCTGGATTTGATTCTGCAAGGAGACCTGTGCAAATAGTCAGACACTTTTCTTTTGGAACTTGATATGTACTCCACCACATATGTAAAATATAGCAATTTTAGTGTCATTCTAGCCAAGTGTGGAGTCAGGTCCTTCTGTTGTTAACACTTTAACCAAAGGATTGTGATCTATACGCACTGCGAATTCAGAGCCCCATATATATACTGTCTGAAATTTCCCATCACCCAGACGCAAGCTAACATTTCCTTTTCAATCACAGAGTATTTTTCTTCCGTTGCCAATATGGGTCGGGAAGCAAACAATACAGAATCCTTTTCTTGACACTTGTGTTAGAACCGCCCCTAAACCTTTACCACTGGTATCAGTGGTGAGAAAAGTGCAAGCGTCTTGATCCAAACCTTATAACGGTTAAGCTGTGCATATGTCATCCTTTATACTCTAGAACTCATTTTCTAATTCAACAATCCATTTAAAAGCCAAGTGTTCTTTAAGTAATTGCCTTAACTCAAAGGTCTTTTCTGAAAAGTTTTTTTGGGACAAATTTAGAATCGGCTTTAAACAGTCTAAACATTAACCTCTGGAAAACTGCAGCCACTGAGGCCAGTCTAAACGGTATTAGAATAAACCTGTAACATCCAAAGGGTGTAATAAATGCTGTCAGATTCCTACTGGCATGATGAAGAGCTATTTGATGGTAAGCTGAGGATAGGTCTATAGTTGAAAACCACTTTACTATTCAGTTTGTTTAGTTGTTTCCTTCTGTTCTAATTTATTCAACTAATTGGTTACCTCATCTTTCACTCTTAGAGGAATGTTCCTCACTTTGTGACTCACTGGGATAACTCCTTCCTTGAGCACAATCTTATGTACAAATCCCTTCAGTTTTCCGGGTTAAAAAAAAAGAAATCCTGAAATTCTTTCTACCATATTTCTGTTCCATCTGATTCTGGTTGCTCTTATATTATCGCCTGATCCTTGTAACTGTGATCTATTGTAATGCTAACACCTTTTGATATTTTCATCGAAGAACGGTGGGTCCTTCTGCCATATACTGCTTAACCATTTCTGTTTGTTCTTTAAACTCAAATTCTAACACTTTGTATCCTAACATGGGAATCTTTTGACCTCTAATCCATACAGGTCACAGATGAATATGCGTTTCAACTAGTTCTTTACCCCAAGTTTTTACAAATTTATCATACCACACCCAAATCCGACACTATTGAAATGTTCACTCCCCCTAATAACATTTTACATTTGGGTTTGTTTCCTGATGCACTTTCTAAATATAACACAGGATATTATATGCATAACACCTTTGGTTTCACTCAATTTAATATTTTCCGATTGGTCCAAATCAGATTTCTCAGTAACATACTTTATAGATTGACTCAATTTTGTATTCTTTCACCTGTAATCTTTGGCGAAGTGGCCAATTACCCAACAATAGGAAAACTTCGCCTTAATTGCAGGACATGACTTATCCTTTGCTAAGTGTTCTTTGCTACCACATCTAAAGCAACTTAGGGTTTTAACCCCACATCACGTTCAAATTTCGTAACGCCTTGTACATTTTTGGCTTTGTGACCTTACAAACAGTTTCTTTATCCATATTTGTAAAAGATGTGGCTACCATAGCACACCTCTTTAAAAGTCCCCTCCCCCCTTTTTTTAACTATAGCTACCACATCTTTTAGAGAGGCATCTTTGCTCACCTACAACCTTTCTTGCAAATTCTGATAGTATGCATTATCTGATTGCTTTCTTTGAACACAAAAAGTCTATCAATAGCTGCACATACAACCGATTGATAGTAATTGTCTAAATCCTCTAATGCATGTTTAGGGACATGACTATCTGGTACTAGTCTTACTTTCTTCTCCATCTGACCATACAGTCCTAGACTATGTAATAAGATTTTCTTCTTTCTTGAAGCAGAAAATTCTTCATTGCCTTCTTCTTCCATTGCTGAAATATAGTTCATAAAGTACTCCTTCCATTCCGGCCATTCAATCTGGTGATCTGAAAGAGACACATTAGTGATAGATTCCTTACCTTAGGATATCCCCATGCATCATACTGGATCTGGAAAGCTTTTGCAGAACCCCTGCGCTTCAATAGGCGTCGTCGTTCGGCTCCGCATGCGTCGCTGGCATCGTATTTGCCAAGATGACGTCACTGGGGCTACTTAGACGCGCTGTCGTCAGTTCTTTCTTTTTCCGTGCCAGCAAGCACAGATCCAGAAAGAGCAGTACCCCGTCACTTGTTGACTATAGTAATTGTTTGATATAATTTGTAAATAAACGTACTCCTGCTGCATAGAGATGCCCGGTTTCAAGCTTTGCGAGGCCTGTCTGCGCACAATGTCGCTGACGGACCGGCACCGTGAGTGTCTCTTCTGCCTGGGGCGTGACCACGACACCGAGTTGTGTTCCCACTGCCGGGCCATGGCCCAAAAACTTAGCGGAAGCGGTCCTGAAAGTGACTGGAGGCCCGGGAGTCGGCCCCACGTCGTTCCAGGCCCCGGTCCCGTGGGAGGTCGAGGGCCCGGTCACAAAGCAAGCACCATCATTCGAAGTATTCGCACTCTGAGTCCGGTAAGGCGAAGCAAAAAAGCAGAAGAAGCGTCGCCGTTCTTCATCCTCCCCTCGCGGGACACAGCTGAGGGGGCAGGTGGCACGGCACCTGCGGCTTCAACTGAGCCTGAGCAGTTACTGTTGGCTTACCCAGCTTTCCCGGGTCCATCGGCGACTCCGGACGAATTGGTATCTGCAATGGCACGTATCTTCGGCCCTTGCGGCCCCGTCGGATCGCCTGCAGGCCCCACTGTTACGCATTCCTCGTCGTCGCCAGCTCCAGCCCCGACGTCGACGCCGAGACGCCTCCATGGCTCCGGCCGAGGCTCCCCGTACTTGCCGGTGGACCCCATAAGGCCCCCACCAACGCCGACATCTACTTCTTTTCCGACACCAACGCTGTGCCGGAGGGATGTCTCTCGATGCAGATTTTTTTCCCTTTTCTTCAATCATGTCCCCGTCCACTTGTGGAGGAAGGGGAGGACTGGAAAGGGTTTGAAGACCCTCTTGCTGCACAGTGCGAGTATGTCCCTGACTAGGATGAGGAGGCGGAGGCTGTTGGACGGGATTACACTCCAGCGCCTGGTTCACCATCCCCTTCAGCTACTATGGAGGAGAGTGGTTCCTTTTCCACGGTGCTACATAAGGTTTGCCAAGGCTCTTGGCCTTGAGCTCCCTACAGTGGCTGTCAGGACCAACCTACTGACTGAAGTGCTTCGGACAGCTTCTTCTTCTACAGAACCGCTGTTGCCGTTTAATGATGCACTTACTGATGTGCTTCTGGGCACTTTGTCTGGGCCCAACACAGGGTCCCCTGTGGACAAGGGTGTGGGCCGATGCCAACTCCCGACACCGGGCAACCCTGCCTTCCTCACCCAGCACCCTACACCTGTGTTTTTGGTAGTTCAGGCCTCGACGTCCCCGAGTGCGTTTGCTTCTACTCCCCCAGACGAGGAATGCAAGAAATGGAAGCAGTTAGGCAAGAAAATTTATTCTTCAGCAAGTTCTGGACTGCAGTCTGTGAACACTGCCTGTCTCATGGGTAGCTATTCCCATTCTGTATGGGGTGCGGTTGAGCAGGTGCTACCTCAGTGTCCTGAGGTGGCCCGGACAGTTCTCTCCCGAACTCTTATGGAGGGGAGAGATGCGGCCAAGTTCACTATACGTTGTGGTCTTGATACCGCTGATTAGCTGGGCAGGGCGATTTCCACAACGGTGGCGCTGTGTCGTCATGCCTGGTTGAGGACGACTGGCTTTTCTGCAGATGTCCAGAATACTTTGATGGACATGCCCTTAGATGGCACCCGCCTCTTTGGTGATAAGGCGGATTCCACGTTGGAGCGTTTCAAGGACTCTCGGGCCACGACCAAGTCCTTAGGCCTTTTGGCCGCATGTACTCCTTCCGCTTCTAACTTTCGTTCTTTGCGAAGCTCCGGATGAGGCGTACAAACACGTTAATTTCAGAATAAGCCTGCGTAGCAACAGTCCCAGCGCAGCCACGGACGTGGGGCTCACAGAGGCGGGTCATGGGGCCAGTGTGCGGGTCAGTCCACCAACATCCTAGCTGCCAGTGCCTCCACACCTTCCTAGTCTGGTGTTTCATGCCCACCAGACGCCAGTGGGGGGGCAGGATTCGTCATCACCTCCCCCACTGGCGCACCATTTCATCAGACAGGTGGATTCTGGAGATTGTTCGAAGGGGCTAACCCCTCCCCTTCGAGTCTACCCCCCCAGCCATGCCACCGCAGTTCCACCAGGGATCATTTGGCACTTTTCCAGCAGGAAGTTATGGCCCTCTAGGCCAACTAGGCCGTCAAGCGCGTTCCGCCACCAGAAGTAGGTCGTGGTTGTTACTCCCACTACATTTTGGGTCCAAAGAAGGACAAGGGTCTACGTCCCATCTTAGACCTACGGAATGTCAATCGCTTCCTCCGGAAGGAGAAGTTCAAATGCTCACTCTGGCTCAGGCCTTGTCTGCTCTCGACCCACAAGATTGGTTGGTGGCACTTGACCTGCAAAACGCTTATTTTCATATTCCTGTCCTGCCGGCCCATCGGCGATACCTGCGATTCACGGTGGGCCTGGAGCATTTTCAGTTTACCGTGCTCCCCTTGCCTTACCAGCGCCCATCGGGTGTTCACGAAAGTGATGGCGATGGTTGCAACTCATCTGCGCAGAGCATTCTTCCCCTATCTCGACGACTGGTTGTTCAAGGTGGGCTCGCCCCAGACAGCCGTGTCCCACCTCCAGACTACGGCCGACCTCCTGCATCTGCTGCAGTTTTCCATCAACGTGCCGAAGTCGCACCTGATTCCCTCCCAGAAGCTCCTCTTCATCGGAGCGGTTCTGGACACTGCACAGTTTCGGGTTTATCCTCCCGAATAGCGAGTCCAGGACATTCGGGCTATGATTCTGATCTTTCGGCCCTTGTCCTGGGTTTCGGTCAAGAAGACCTTGAGGCTGCTGGGACTCATGGCCTCCTGCATCTTGCTAACCAACCATGCCAGGTGGCACATGCTGGCTCCGCAGTGGGACCTAAAGTGCCAGTGGGTGCAGCATCAGGGGAATCTGTCCACGACAATTGCAGTGGTGACTCACGTATCAGCATTGTGTCAGCGGCAGATCCCTCTCCCCTCCCCAACCGGAGCACACAGTGGTGACGGATGCGTCACTCCTGGGATGGGGCGACCACATGGGAGAGGAAGAGATCAGAGGCCTCTGGTCTCCGGTGGAGTCCCGGCTCCATATCAACATTCTGGAGCTTCGGGCAATCCTTCTTGCACTGAAGGCATTCCTTCCCTCTGTCAGGGGTAAGGTAGTGCAGGTGTTCACAGACAACACCACCGCCATGGTGGTATTGCAACAAACAGGGCGGAGAGGAGTCGTGGACCCTATGTAAGGAGGTTCTGCGCCTCTGGACATGGCTGGAACTGAGGTAACGGGTTTTTAGGAACCCGCTGGTGTCAGGGGATAACACCCGAAGACCTCTGAGTTCTCCCTTGTTCCGGACCACAGAAACAATGAGTCTTCTAACACGTGTCCCAGAAGTACACCACACGGAGAGTAGGTTTTGGGAGACTGTTCGTTTTTACAGAACCAGCCTTCTCCTTATATACAAGATATATGGCTTCAAGCAAGAATTCTTGAGTTTATGGTATGGCAATATACATATTTCTACAATAATACAAAGAGCGAAGTCATGTACGCAAGCCCATATTTTAGATGTCCAGTTCGTTGATAGATTACCCAGTTAGGCCTGGAACTCCCATCAGATATCGATGAAACCTCAATAAAGAAAGGTGTAACCCAGTCATAAACCTGGCCATAAACAAGGAACGTGGACAGGTGCATGTTTGCAGAAAGCATGGTCTGTATGTAGTGAATGGTTCGTGGAATGTTATGCGTAGATGCTATCGCATTCGGCCACTGGGCGAGGAGCTGCCTAAACAGGTTTGGCCGAAGACAGTGGAGTCAGTTGGGACAGGTCAGGGGAAAGTCACGAAAGGTGGACGTGTCTTTTTGGATCAAGCTCGACCTTTAATTGACTTATCATGAGGGCAAGATGCAAGATGGATGCCGTTCACAAAATGGAGTTTAAGGGATGGGACGGAAACTGTGATTTAGGGGTGTTGGCAACCCTCGATTGTAACGCAAATACATAGGGATGATGTCCTAATCATTATCGGTTCGTAGACACAAAAATCGTCTCGGTACGTTGAGGTTTCGTGACACGGGTATTGGACCTCGATATCGGGAGAACAACGGGGTCCGGATTTTGAGAACCACAGAACGTCACCGCATTTCCTTGACGGTTCAACACCTGGCGGGTTCTTTGAACGCCAGGGCAGACAAACTTAGACACCTGTGTCTGATGGATCACTAATGGTGTCTTCACTCGGAGGTGGCGCAAGGTCCCCTTCAACAGCGGGGAGAGCCTTGGTTAGATCTGTTCGCCACCGAAGAAAACCCGCAATGTCATCAGTTCTGCGCGTTGGAATTTCCAAGGCGGCACTCGCTCGGCGACGCTTTTCGTCGCGAGTGGAGTTGCGGTCTGTTGTACGCCTTTCCGCCTATGCCACTTCTGCCCGGAGTGCTGAAGAAGATCAGGCGCGACCGGCCCAAGTCATCCTTGTGACTCCGGACTGGGCTCGAAGACTTTGGTATCCCGAGCTACTCAGTATGAGCCTGGATCCCCCGATCTGACTGACTCTGCGGGAGGATCTTCTGTTGCAGCAGCAGGGGACAGTTCTCCACCCGAACCTGCCCAGCCTCCACCTACATACGTGGAGATTGAGAGGCGACAGTTGATTCCGTTTGACTTGCCTCTCGAAGTATGTGATGTCATTATGGCAGCCATGCGTCCCTCCACTGAATAGGTATACGCCTGCAGGTGGAACAAATTTGTGACATGGTGCACAGCCAAGGCTGTGGATCCCCTTTCTGTCCCTCTTTCGGAGGTCCTTTTGTTCCTTCTTTTTCTGGCCTGGCAGGGCTCTGCTCTGGGCACTATCAAGGGCTACCTTTCGGCCATTTCAGCCTTTCTGAGGCCTCCAGATCAGCCTTCTCTTTTCAAGTGCCCGGTTGTACAGAGATTCTTAAAAGGCGTTCTGCATATGTTCCCTCCTGTTCCTTTCATAATGCCTCAGTGGGACTTAAATCTTGTTCTGACTGATCTCTTGTGCGCATCCTTTGAGCCGCTTCACAATTGTCCTTTACGTCTTCTGACTTTGAAAACTGCCTTCCTGGTGGCTATCACCTCTGCCAGGAGAGTGAGCGAGCTTCAGGCTCTTTGGTGTAAGCCTCATTTTCTGTCGGTTCATCCGGACAAGGTTGTGCTTCGCACTTGTCCTTTCTATTTGTCAAAGGTTTTCACTGCCTTTCACATCGGGCAGACTATCACCTTGCCCACTTTCTTTCCGCCTTCGCATCCTTCCAGAGAGGAAGAGAGGCTCCACCGTCTGAACCCAAATCGTGCGCTCTCCTTTTACCTGAATCGCACACAAGCATTCCGGGTGGATGACCAGCTCTTTGTTGGCCACGCAGGCGCCAAGAAAGGCCGGGCTGTTCCCAAGAGGACTATCTCCCGCTGGGTCGTCTTGTGTATCAAAGCCTCTTATTCTATGGCTAAAAAGGAACCTCCAGTGGGGCTGCGTGCCCATTCTACCAGGCCACTACGGCTTTGGGACATGGTGTCCCCCTGTAAGATATCTGTCAGGCAGCCACGTGGGCTTCACTGCACACTTTTACAAAGCATTATTGCCTTGACAATCTGATAGAGACTACTAGCCGCAGAATCCTTAACGTAAAATTATGCTCCAGGATTGGGGCTTGCCTTCACACTCTACCCTCCCCTCCCGCTCCCCTTCTGTTACTAAGGGTTCTGGCCCCTCTTCTATCCTCTGGGTTGGCGTCATCTGGCTGTGCCTTTGCCCTTTGTTCCTTTGGGGGGTTGTCGCACTCTGTACTGAGGTTGCCCCGGGGGGTTTGTCGTTCCTGTTTGTCTTGGACTAGTTCCCCTTCGTTGTTCTTGGTTGGGGATGTAGTCCTGCTACATGCTGTCATGACATTTTCACATGTGTTCCTTGTCTCCGGGGGGGGGGGGGGCGGGGCTGTCTATGTGCTGGCAGGGTGGCTGCTCAGGGCTGTGCTCTGTTCTTTCTTCTTTTCCCTGCCTTTGGGTGCTCTTTCGCACACTGTTCCCATACTCCCACAGTTTTGTCTGATGGATCCGCGTTGTGGTGCGTAAAAGTTCTCCAAAGAAAACTGATGTAGGCGCGCCGGGGTGGGACTTATGTGACCTCGCTGACGTCACGTACGCGGACGACGCCTGGGCGGAGTCGCGTGATGCTGTCCCCCCGGCGCGCAGGGATGCTGGGCAAAAAAATTCCGGGTCCAGTCTCACGCCTGGGGATAATTCTACGTTAAGGAATCTGTGGCTAGAATCGCCTCTACCAGATATATCGTTACTGAAGGTAAGTAACTCGTACGTCCGGTCCGGAGGGACGGCTTCTTTGGCCGTTCTGTTCTCCGTGACTTTCTGGTGTGATCTTATTCGCAGACACACCACCGGGGTTGGTATTGCTGAGGTATCTATTCTAAGGTAAGGAATCTATCACTAACGTGTCTCTTTCAGATGCACAAGTTACTACTTGTGTAACGATATATCTTTGAGAAACATTAGTTAGTGATAGATTCCTTACCGCCCCATCCATCCTCTCCATTCTGCAAACTGATTTCTGGGGTTAAGGTCATCCTTTCGCGCCCTAGTTTCTATGCATCAATGGTCAGTATCTTACATGGCTCTGCGTTCCTGTCGCGGAACGTTGTGTACAGAACTGACGTCAGCGCACGTGGGCGCGTCTAAGTAGCTCCAGTAACGGCATCTCGGCGAATACGATGCATGCGGAGTCGTACGACGACGCCTATCGATGCGCAGGAGTACTGCTGACGAAAGCTTTGCGGATAAGTCTGACGCCAAGGGATATTCTAAGGTAAGGAATCTATCACTAACTAATGTATCTTACAGATATATTGTTACACAAGTAGTAACTTGTGCTTCACTTGGCAATGGTAAAAATGGTGAGGGTGGAAGAAGACAACACGTTTGGGCCTACATGGCTATATTCTCCTCTCACAGATAAACAGTAATACTCAATAGATGTAATACTCCACATCGTAACGTAAATGTGACTCTAAAAAACACTTATCACATGATATCAAAACTACAGTTTTAAGTGTAAAGTTATAAGCAATTCTTTATAAAGCAGGTCAGTCATAAAGATATGTGCATCCCAATTTCCTGTCTGAGCGTGTGAGTTGCTATATGTGAGCACCTCAACAATAAGCACAAAGTAAAAGTTTTATACAGTACTGCTGGTGGATTGGATCAGGGAATGCGCGGCTAAA
The DNA here is from genome assembly GCF_964261635.1 of Lissotriton helveticus. NCBI lineage: Eukaryota > Metazoa > Chordata > Amphibia > Caudata > Salamandridae > Lissotriton > Lissotriton helveticus. Next base: position 1,077,653,912 of record NC_136071.1, on the reverse strand, counting down.
AGGGTGTGCGCATCACCATAGAAATCGTTGAACAAAATTAAAGGGTGTGCGCATCACCGCAGAAGCTGCTAAAGGAGAATAATCTGCTGCATTGAACTTCGATTCAACTCTGGGTTTTGACGTTTTGCATGTCACTTTAAATTATGGCCGAACACCCCAAGCCACCATGGCTGCTGTAATGTGTGAATACTTTGCAGGAAGTCTTGTACGGGCACGCACTCAAATGTAGCTGACCATAATTGCCAAAGGGCGCTAGTGCAAGCACAATTACTTGGCGAAAAGCTAAGAGTTTTGACGCTGTTCGCGACTAAGGATAGCACTGATGGGCTGGCGCATGCATAAGCCACAAATGATGTCATAAAGAAGCCTTGCAATCCCTTCTCTGAGCAGCTCATGCGTTTGCTCATGCATACACTCGTGTATACAGTATTTAATTTAATGCCGATACAAATACCACACCGCTGCTGTACAGTTTGCCCTCCTGGACCACTTCAACAAGTCTCTCGACGGTACGTCGTAATATATAGCTCCGGCCAGCTGCTATTACTGCCACAATGTTAACCACCTCATCAGCCTTCTAATATCTTGCTTCATACCAACTGACTTGGGGGCCTGGAAGTTGCACAGTAGATTAGTTGTCGCCAAATCTGTAGTATCCCTTCCATCAAGGACAGGAGCCAGAGATAAGTTCAAGGTATTTATTCCAGGAGAGCAAGCAGTAACATCTGCTCTTCACCATACACTCTAACAAGTACCGTTACCCCACTATTCTCGAATCCCGACTTCCATGGCAACAGTTGCCATGGTATCAGGCTAACCCAGATACTACAGTACCTGCTGCAGGGTCTTCACTGGAGCAGCAAGGACTGTCCAGTGAGATAATCATTTAGAGGTGTTCTCCCTCTATCCCGTTAGGTGGGCAGTGTTCGTGTGCAACTGTGGACATTTGTTCAGTAAACAGGAGTTCAGGTTCAAAATGGTTCAGAAGTCATGTAAATATTGTGTTGCTCAAACCTGTACAGTCATGTTTAATTACCATTAAATTAGTATACAGTATTTCTTTAACAAATAACTGATCAGGTTTATTGTGGGGTGGAATACAAGACATGAAGTCTTAGAAAGCAAGGGGCAGCAGCCCTGCACCTTCTTCACCAAATGGCTTTTCTACTGCCATCTTCGTGGCTGATATATAGAGGACATTGGCTCAAAGCTTCAAAATAAAAAAATAAAAATTAAATATGATTTTGGAAGTGTCAAGTCTAGCTGAAAGCTTGTCAGAGAAATGCATCTCGAAAAAAATATAATGTTATATAAATCACTTCTATCAATGGGCTTGATTACCTCTTCGTAGCACCTCTGAATATGCCTCTAACTAGAACACATGGTTCATTTGTTTTCTGGGAAATAGTTGGCTGCTTGGTAATGCGTCATTCTCCAGTATTCAATCTTTCATAGATTCACATGCTTGTATCTTCCCCGTCGTCATGGTGGGAGTCTCCCAGTATATAATAACCATAGCAGTAGAAGAAAAAACAGCCTGGAAGCCATAGAGTAGTGAAACCACTAGGTAACCTCTCCTCCTCATTATGTGGCCCAAACTACAGCCAATCAGCAGCCAGCACCAGCCTACACCATTCCCAGCAGAGCCACCATACCTCAGATTTCCAACCGCCTTCGTGTGAGAAGGAGTCTCCCTGAGCTCTGCTCAGTTTATTCTCTCTTCACTGAACTTTTGACCTTTCACAGTTGGAAGTCAGGTACTGTTCTTTATTATCAAACATTATTTCATTCAATATGTCTGAAAGCTCCAAGAAGAGCCTTTTCAGAGCTTGTAGGTCCTGTGGCAAGGCCAGACTGTATTCTGAAGATCCTCACAAGGAATGCTTGTACTGTTTGTACCCTAAGCATATTCCTAAGGACTGCAAATATTGCCAGACCTTCTCTGCTAAAACACTGAAGGATAGAGAAGCGCGCCTCTTATTATGGCTTCAGAAAAGGAAAACTCATGACTCGGAGTCTGAGGGAGAAGCCAAGGGACACACCTCTAAGAAATTGAAAAGAGGGTCCTCTGAGGAAAAGGGTGAGGTGAAGAAACAAAAATCAGGAAAATCTAAGGAAGGTGAACCTTCTACTTCACTCCCTCCAACTCCTCTCAAGCCTTCCTCAGAAAAGAAGGCTCCGTCGTCGCTTCCGTCGACGAAATCTACTGAAATTCCAGTCAGACCGTCGACGAGGCCGTCGACGACCTCGACGACGATCGTCTCGTCAACGACGACAATCTCGACGACGACAGCTTCGTCGACGATGATGATGGCGACGACCCCGTCGACGGTGAGTGCCAGACCTTCGTCGACGGCAAGATCTTCGTCGACGAGTATCCCGCCGACGATGCGAATGATTGTCCCGTCGACGGCCCCGTCGACGATGAAAAAATCGTTGGCGATGCCATCTCCAACAAGAATAACATCAACATATATTTCTATAAAGAGCATTGCTCCGTCGACGGGAGCGTTGACGAGCAAAAAAGGGGAATTTTCTACGCCTAAAATTTCACCCTTGCTGCCCTCTACCATTCTGGACTGTCAGGAATCAGAGGAGGAAGGTTCTTTTGGTGTTGCTTACAGTCCTTCGCAACTCCATATTAAACATCAGGATTCCGAGGAGGAAGACCACCAGGAGGCACAGGAACACTTCTCTTTTACGGATCGGCCGGTCAAAGGCCAGATGAGATACGAGTCATTTCACCAGGCCTACCACTATGATGATGAAGAGGAAGTGGATACGCCTGTGCGGGAAGAGGCCATGTCAGTGCCTATTTCTTTAATATCAGACCTTAGAAGCATGATAGATAGCTATTATCGTCGCTTTCCTGAAGATAATGCTCCTGCGGCCGCTGGAAAAATCTCTCAACCTGCAAAGGAAATACCACTGGCTCAGCCGCCGCCTCCTCCTCCTCAGAAGGAGGTCCAAAACGTTATTACAATTCGTGATGACTTAAATGATTCCGATCAGGACGATCAAGAGGAGGAAGGGGAACTTCCTCAGGATGAGGAAGTTGGAGATGAGTGGGATCAATATATTGCTCCAACGTCCCCGGCTTCACCTTTGCCTCAATCAAGCTCTCCTCCAGAGGACATAGCAAGCTTTCATGATTTGATGGGAAAAGCGGCAAAGAGATTTAAGCTGGATATGCCAATCAAGGAAAGCGAATGCTTCCTTTATGATTTCAAGGAGTCCTCCAGGAAGTCGGTAAGAGCCATTCCTATTATTGAACATATCTGGGATGAAGGGCTCAAACTAATGAAGAATCCTGCATCAGTCCCAGCATCCATACCCAAGCTGGACAAAAAGTATCGTGCTATAGAGACGGCTCCAGCATGTCTTATTGGTCATCCTCGACCGGACTCAGTTGTGACTCAAGCAGCGCAAAAGCGCTCCAAGAACCCTATGGCAACATGTCTGGTGCCCCCCGATAAGGAGGGCAAGAAGATGGACGGCATAGGTAAACGTTTTGCAGTCATGGCAGCAGCTTCCATCACGGCTACCAACGCGATGGCCCTTCTGAGCCGATTCAATAGACAGATGTGGTCTGACATCGCTCCATTCCTGTCGCACCTTCCGGAGGACAAGAAAGAGGAGGCGACTACCATCCTGCAGGATGGAGCTAGAGCGGCGTCGGAGTCCATAGACGTGGCAATGGACATAGTGTCTATAGCTTTCCGCCAGATGGCGGGGGCGGTAACCCTACGGAGACAAGGATGGCTCAAGGGTACATCCTTTCGGCCGGAGGTCCAGGCTAAAATATTGGACATGCCATTCGATGGCGAAAGCCTCTTCGGTAAACGGATTGATGAAACGTTACAGGGGATAAAAGCAGATACTGATACTACTAGATCCTTGGGATCTTTACAGCAAGGTCGTTATCAGTCCTTTCGTGGACGAGGATCCAGAGGACGCTTTCAACAGCAACGTTCCTCTTACCAAACTAATCGGTACCAACCTTACAACCAACAGGGATACCGCCAATACTCCTCCAACCAACAATACCGGTCCTCGAACACTTCTTTCCAACAACAAGGAAGAAGAAAGTCCGCCGCCAGAGGGAAACAAGACTCTGGTCGCAGACAGTGATATTTATCAGGCGCCTCCAATTCCTCTTCAGATCGACCAGTTCCACTACCTCTCTCAGTTTCTTCCGCATTGGCAGTTCATAACATCGGACAGATGGGTATTAGACATCATTACACAGGGTCACACCCTGGAATTTTCGCAAAGGCCTCCAGATCGTCCTCCTCTCTGCAGAGTTCATCAACATATGGCAGCTCTCAAAGCAGAGATCTCATCACTCATTCTGAAAGGAGCGATAGAGGAAGTCCCATCAGACCAGCGAGGAACAGGGTTTTATTCACACTTCTTCCTTATAAGGAAAAAGCAATCATCAAAATGGAGGCAGGTACTGGATCTCAGAGATCTGAACACATACATAAAGAAAATTTCTTTCCGTATGCTGTCCTTGCAGGAAATTCTTCTACTGCTCCGCAAGGGAGACTACATGGTCTCTCTAGACCTGTTGGACGCATACTTCCACATTCCGATACACAAAAAACACAAGAAGTATCTGCGATTCATGGTGGCGGGGCGCCATTACCAGTTCAGAGTTTTGCCTTTCGGCCTGAAGTCTGCCCCCAGAATATTCACAAAATGCATGGCTCCAATAGCGGCGCATTTAAGGCAACAAAGTCTCCAGGTGTTTCCATACCTGGACGACTGGTTAATAAAAGGACCATCGTTTCAGGCAACACAGAGATCCCTTCGGATGTGCACAGATCTCTTCCACAAATTAGGCCTTCGGATAAACAAAGAAAAATCATTTTTTCTTCCGACTTGTACTCTGCAATTCCTAGGAGCAATCTTGAAAACACAGGAAATGAAAGCTTACCCATCAGAAGAACGGGTAACAAAAATCTTGAATCTGACTGCATCTCTAGCAACAAAAAAGTTCACTTCCATCAGAATATTCAAGTCATTACTGGGAATGATGTCCTCTTGTATCCCATTGATTCCCAATTGCCGTTTACAGATGAGACCGTTGCAAGAAGCCCTGGACAAACAATGGGTCCAAGCCCTTGGTTCCTTCGACGACAAGCTGGTCATAACCCATCAGATCAAATGTGCAATGTCATGGTGGGGTATCAGGAGCAATCTAACAAAGGGCCTGGTATTCGAAACTCAATCTCCAAGCTACGTCATGACATCAGATGCTTCATTACGAGGTTGAGGGGCACATCTACAAGACCTAGAGGTTCAAGGCCTTTGGTCTCCTCAGGAGACAAAACTTCACATCAATCTCTTGGAATTGAAAGCCGTCTTCCTGGGCCTTCAGGCATTCCTTCCCAGGATCCAAGGTTCATCGGTCTTAGTGCGAACGGACAGCACGACAACAATGTTTTACCTGCGCAAGCAAGGTGGAACGAGATCAAAACCTCTGTCGATTCAGGCACAAAGAATCTGGAAATGGCTACTGTGTCAAAACATATCGCTGCAAGTGGAACATGTTCCAGGAGTAGACAACTCAAAAGCGGATCTGTTAAGCAGGTCATCCGACATTTGCCACGAATGGGAACTATGTCAAGTCCAGCTGAATCGGATTTTCAATGTGTGGGGCAAGCCAAGTCTGGACCTGTTTGCAACTCGAGACAACAAGAAGTGCAGACATTATGCCAGCAGGTTCCCCCAACAGGGTTCGAGAGGGAATGTTCTTCACCTCCGATGGACAGGGATGTTTGCTTATGCCTTCCCTCCCTTTCCCCTAATTCCCTTAATATTGAGGAAAATGAGATCAGAACCTTGCCAAATAATACTGATAGCCCCAGCCTGGCCGAGGCAGTTTTGGTATACAGAGCTTCTCCAGTTGTCGGTGGAGCCAAGAATTCAGCTACTATCAACCAGGGATTTGATTTCCATGAACAGAGGCCAAGTACTTCATCCGCAATTGACATCTCTAAAATTGTCGGCTTGGAACCTTTTGAGCACGAGTTCCAGTCATTAAATATCACCCCGGAATGTCGTGAAATCTTGCAAAGTTCCGCAGCGCTGTCTACCAACAAAACATATTCCGCTAAATGGAAGCGATTCTGTATTTGGGGCCTTGCTCATGCAGTACATCCTTTGACGTCTTCTCCAGAGCAAATTCTTCCTTATTTGTTGCATTTAGCCAGATCAGGGCTTGCGCACTCGTCTATTAAAGTCCACTTGGCAGCAATATCTAGTTACAGAAGATCTCCAGGATGTCCATCTCTGTGGTCTAACAGACTGATCAAGGAGTTTTTAAAAGGACTATTCAGAAGGTTCCCTCCAATTAAGCGTCCTCCACCCACATGGCAACTTAACACAGTCTTGTCACAACTTATGAAAGCTCCGTTCGAGCCGATCCACAAATCTGAACTGCAATTTCTGTCATGGAAAGTTGCATTACTGCTGGCACTCACATCAGCCAGAAGGGTCAGCGAGATCCAAGCTTTTTCTATACAGGATCCCTTCATACAATTCAGGCCAGATAAAGTGATGCTAAGGACTAATCCGAAGTTTGTACCTAAAATACCTTCGTCTTTACATCTAAACGAACCAGTGATCCTACCTACATATTTTAAAAATCCTTCTACAGCGGCTGAGAAAGCTCTTCATACTTTAGACATTGGCAGATGCCTAAAGTTCTACATTGAAAAGACTAAAAGCTTTCGCAAATCAAACCAACTGTTTGTCTCCTACTCGGGGCCCAGAAAAGGTCTGGCCCTATCACGTTCCTCCATCTCCAGATGGATTGCATCCGCCATTGTCTTTTGTCAAGAGAAAGCAAGAAGGCCTCTCGACATGAAAGTCCGGGCCCATGATACAAGGAAGATGGCGACGTCTTCTGCATTGCTAGCAGGAGTATCACTTCCAGACATATGCAGAGCAGCGACTTGGTCGAATGTTCATACATTCACGAAACATTACTGTCTGGACACGGAATGGAAAACAGATGCGGCAGTGGGACAGGCAGTTCTACGACATCTTTTTAAATAAGGTACATGTTTATGAATTTTATTCAAATGTTTTTTCTATATAATGTGGTTTTTTCCATCTGTGCTAATATCTGAAATAGCAAAGTTTTATTGTTAGTATTTTTTAATTTGTAATGAGTTCTTTTTCTGAAAGGAATTTATGGCACGCAGCCCCGAGAAAAGAAAGGGGTCTAGCCTAGAAACGCTCTAACTACAAATACTGCTATCTACTCTGATACAAGCATGTGAATCTATGAAAGATTGAATACTGGAGAAAGAACTAGTTACTTACCTGTACACTATGGTTCTCCAGTATTATCTTTCATAGATTCACATGCGCCCGCCCGCCTCCCCGTTTCCATTAGGTAGACCACCTTTTTTATCTCTGGTTTCCTGCATAGCTCACTCTTGGGCGGTAGGAAATCTGAGGTATGGTGGCTCTGCTGGGAATGGTGTAGGCTGGTGCTGGCTGCTGATTGGCTGTAGTTTGGGCCACATAATGAGGAGGAGAGGTTACCTAGTGGTTTCACTACTCTATGGCTTCCAGGCAGTTTTTTCTTCTACTGCTATGGTTATTATATACCGGGAGACTCCCACCATGACGACGGGGAAGATACAAGCATGTGAATCTATGAAAGATAATACTGGAGAACCATAGTGTACAGGTAAGTAACTAGTTCTTTATAGTCTCCATTGAATCAACTGCATGAAAGATGGCTACGTACGAACCCTGTGATTCATAACATCGATCCTAATCCTACCACCTTAAAAAGGTTTTTATCAGCGCTGCATGTTCAGGCCAGCACTAAAGTTTTAGTCACCTCTGCTAAGACTTGAGTAGCTCCAAGTTGCACAAAATTAGTTTTTTTGTTTTTCCAGTGCTCATTATTCGTATTATACTTCTTTTAAGGAGATGGCTTTGAATCCAGCGTAGTGGTTCCCTCGCTAAATAGAAATCATTATTATCATCATTCGGTATTTATTTAGGTAAATGCAGAATGGCTGATACTTCATAACATTACAAACAAGAACAATTACATGATTATTATAGGCGCTGTTAGGACAATTTATGGCACAAAGGTGTATGGCAGTTTGGAAGCTAGTGTACTAGAATTACTTAACGTTGTGCAAAATGTAACGTTTGGCCCAAATGCAGGTATTTCCTAAAAATATAGCGATAAGGCAAGTTTTTAACAGATTGATGAAAACCCTTTTTTCTTCTGATTGAAATGTAACCATAGGAAGTAAAGCACCACAATGGTCAACTCACAGTGGCGGCTGGATGCATTAGAAAGTAGTGTGGCGTAAAAGTTTGATGTGCCTTTTATGTAGTGAGCGACTACGGCAAGCTTAATTGACAAACGTGGGGTCCAGGCTGAATCCTCCTTCAGAGAAAAAAATTGAAAAAAAAATTGGCAAATGGTGCATTTTAAAGCAAATTAATTTAGTGATAAAGCAAGGCTTATAAAACAGTGGGAACATATAGTTTTGAAATATTAAACACATAAAATACTGCCCTATATCTTACTGCATTAATATATTCAATAGTTAATGTAATGTGCAAATTGTACCACTCAACAAATTCAGCCTTTTAAAGTGTGTGCTTGCCCAGTGTATTGAACTGCATGCAGCATCAACTTTGGAAGAAAATGCTCTAACCAAGGTTCGGGAAGGACCCACAGCTGCTGATTGCAATCAGTCATATAGAAATATGTGAAAACAGGTCTTTAAGTGGGATACAAAATGTGTTGACTCTCTAAAAGGGAGCACGTAAAATACATTTGTGATTCCCATAGTGTGCTACCCGGCCAGTATTTTGGCTTCTCTCTGAGATGTAATTGCATTCAGATATCTAGCACAAAAAGTAACCTACACCTAAAACCAGTCATTACGATTGGCATTTTCAATGGGTTAGCTGTTTCACATAAATGAGTAACAACAACGATTTGTTACAAATAACCTTCAAAATGTTTCAATTCTGATATTTCAATAGTGTTGAGGCCTGTCAAGGCGTTTTGGCCTTCAGTTATGTGGGCTTTATGTTAGATATGTATGTCCTTTTTCTCTGCACATCTCGTCCATCTGCACATCTTAACCACGTCTCTTTCCTCTTCAGCGCCTTCTTTTCACTCTGCCCCGAATGCACTTCCTTGCATCTCCCTCGCTTCACCACTTCCAAACGCACACTGCACTCACTCACATTTAAGCAATTTATTTAATTTTGCTTTAGCCCTGTAAATATTTTGTCAGCTGTGCAGCACCTCGCACTCATTTTCACAAAATTGCGATTACAACTGGAATACATGATGACCATTGTTATGTGTGCTCTGTAGAGAGGCCAACCCAATGGCAGACACTTTGCTTTGGCTTCAGCGTCAGAACTCTTAAAAAACAAAATACAGAAAGAATCACAACATGATTAAGTAGTTCACTCTTGAGGGAGGCAAGATTAATTAAAAGTTGAAATTAGAGAGGAACCTAATAGCTGACATACATTGCCTTAATGGTTTTTACAATCATTATTTGTAGATCAGTCTATTTTTTAGACATTAATGTTGTTAAGAGCATGTCACTGGGGTGCAAAACTGCTGTAATGCGGGCTGGAGTGCCATGGTTCGAACTACTATGATTACTAATTTCCACCATTATCTTGTAAATCAAATTTTTAAAACTACACACAATGCTTTTCTTTTTAGAGTATTTCCTCAAACCTTAAAGTCTGCATTCCATGCCCTCGATCTGGAAACTAAGCAGCATGGCCATGCACCTGCAGGGTTGTAGTACTTGAAGTGAGGCATGCAGCTGATTTAAAGACAGTCTGCTGGCAGGCGCATTAGAACTGCAATGCATTTATATCAAATGACCAACATAGCTCAGCTGAACTGGAGAGATTTTAAGGCGCACAGCTTGTACTTCTCTGTAGGACTCCATACTAAGGCCCAGTTTTAATATCGTAGAGCAGATAACTGTCTACTGTAAGCACGTTTCTCTTGGTTTGCCCTTTACTAAGATATTGGCTTCAACTTACCAAGGGAACAAGAACCCTGGCCCGCTCATCTTTTTAATCCATTTAATGTAGGAACAATTACAGCAGCTCCACTTCTAAAGGGTCAGCAACATGCAGCCAGGGCCTGGGGTGTCACGGTGGGGGAGGTTAGGGTGGCAAGGGGTCTCAGAACAATATACATAACAGAAAATTAGCCTTCTAACACTTACCATTACTGAGGTCAAGACACCAGATCACACATTTTTGCATCTACTCCTACGAGTAACGAATGGGTAAGGATGGGATCTATGCTGTTAATGATGGACGTCTGCTCTGAAGCAGGGATGGAGACTTCAATGCCCGAAACTATGACACTGAAAGCGTCACTGGCCTACAGTGGATACTGCCATAGAATACAATGGCAATGATTAATTATGAAGGGCTTTAGAACAGTAAACTTTGCTTCACAGCTCAGAAAGTTGATTTACTGTGTGGCTTCCAACTCCTGTTTCAGAGCGAGGCTGGGCAGGCAACCTGGGACACACAGCCCAGACTTAAATGCATCAATTTGTTTAGAGATACAATCTTATCTCTAAATAAATCGATGTATTTAATATTTATACAGCAATGTGAAGGAATATCAGGTGGGCGCTGCCACAGAACCCTAATGGAGAATCTGCCACTGTAACTCAAGATAATGAAAAAGCAAAGTTGCATTTATTTCATACTCAAATCGTTCTCTGTGGGCAATTAAACATGTTAATAAGTAATTGTGAGCTAGTATCCTCTTTAGTTCTGACATTTGTTTCACTGTTAGACAAGACTGTTGTCCAAACTGATTGGGTCTTGCTCATTTGGCCCTTCCCCCTTTCCTACACATCACCCAAGTCAGTCGACTCCAGTACTTTCCTTCTCTTCAGCCTTTTGATGACGATGTGAGAATATGAGCGATTTGATGTCTGACTTACCTGTAAGTCTTTTTGAAAAAATAGGAGTAAGGATCGGAGGTCCGTTGTTTTGAACTGGTATGCTTATTAGACATGCTTACCTATACTTTCTTTAGAGAGCTACCTTCTACATTGAGTTAGCTTTATTTTATTCTTGTATTTCTAAAGTGTAAAATGGGCACTCTCTACGCAGCTGCAAGAGGGCACAATCTAACATAAGAAAAACGTAAACACAATATGGAGAATTTATTTTAAAGATGGTCGTTACTAGACAGGGTACATGAATAGTAAACAATGTTAATTTGTGCACAAAATAGCCTTGGTTCTTGGCTAGTCAGTTTGGAGTTGTAAATCTCACTCCAGTCCTCTCTGAACCATTTAAAATGGAGTAGCCCAGAGGCGGGCCTGTTGTGTCCTAGACATGGTTTTAGTCTGTGTGTTATCAACACAGGGATAGGACCCTGAGTTTCAGGCGTACCATGATACCCAACTGTTCCTGGCACTCGATGGTTCCCTAGTTCAGTTCTCCTTGCTAAAGCCAGGCCTTTGTAATATCAATGCCTGCATGTACAACAGCTAGCTTCAGTGTTACCAACATAAAGTAGAGGTCAATCCTTTTAGAATTAAAGCTCAGTTAAAAATAGCCCTTTTAAGAACTATATTCCTCAGCAGATCTGTAAAAACAGTTTGGGTGCTTTTGAAGTTAAGAATATAGGGCCTATCTACACAATCATCACTGCCCGAAAGTCCAGATAGACTCGGTATTTAAAGATCCGTAGATTCTACTTTCTGACCCAGTTTAGGAAACCATTTATTTCATTTCTACAATAATAGTGATAGAGCAATAGTTAATAGATGACTAGCCTATGCCAATTCTCTTTACATGGATCTATGGGTTATTTTGGTCAGATTTTCCATGGAGTTTGGGAGCTAAGTTAATGTATCTGATCTCAGGAGACAATTACATCTGCTGATTGTCATGAATCAGATTAATCATGTGCTTCTGCGTTTTTCATAAATGCCTACTTAGCCATGCTCTTTGGATTTTGAGGGATATGACTTCGTGTTGCCTAAATACCAGAAACTGAGGATTCTCCTTTACTGGCCTTCTAAGATCAGTGTGGTCCGGATGCCCTTATGAGAATAAAACACTTCAGACCAGTTGTACCAAGACATTTTGCAGTTGAAGACTCTGATTTGCTAAATAAGAGGTTTTGGAACAGCAAAATAGCTTTTTGGTATGTACCAAATCCAAATAGCTATTTGATAACATGTTCACTGAATCACAAATTGGCTTTGCAAGTTACATACCGAATTACTATTTGGAAGGGGCGTGTTTAGGGCGACCTTTCCAAATAATGATTTGCAGTGGGATGCATTCATGTTTTGCGACCGAAATATGTTGTGAATCCATTAATATTTTACTGACTACACAAAGGTGTAGTGGTAACCTATTAAAAAACGGGAAGAAGAAAAAAAAAAGAAGAAAACCTTTTTTTAAAACATCCTTTTAAGGAAAACTGCTGCATGGAAAGAAATGTATTTTATTAAAATGCAATCACAGACAAGGTGGACAGCATGCCTGTGATGGTATTCAATCATAGTGAGTCACAATATGTGACTTATCCCTTGAATATTAAGGAGGTTTTGGCTAGATTGCAACCCACTATGATTCGGAACTTTGCGAGCCGACTTATCAATACATAGATCAGTTCACAAAATTTCACACTGGCTGCCAAAATAGTTGTCACAAATTGAGCGCAATATTTTGTTTTCAGTATTAAGTACATCTTACACTTCTATTTTAAGGCTGTTAAGCGTTTTAGTATATTACCAACAGAATGGAACTCGGTACATCTAAGAATAGATCCTCTTGTGGAGACATACCTGATTGCATTGTTGTTTTGGCCGCTGCACTTTTTGTTGTCAGTGAGTAGCTCCTAGGAGTGCTACCATATAGTAAGCTTTGTAAGAGATATCAATACCATCTTCGTTTACATGCATGGCTAACTTTTAACGTTATGTCAAAGAAGGCTTGCATAGAGGCCCTCTCTAACCGGAAACTTACATGCTTGTATTGAGGCTAAATGTTGGCCAACTGGTTATAATGCCACAAGTCCTTTATATTTTCCATTTTAATGTTATCATAAACTCCAAGATGACTCTCTAGGAGCCTTCTTACTGACTGCATAATGTACAGAACGATCTCTTCTATTCAACCACCACAAGCTTGCCCAGATTGACTAATGATCTGCCATCTATGATTTCTTCCAGTATGGAGAGATCAGTTAAAGACTCTCGGACTATAGCTATGCTAGAGGGCCTTTAATGACAGATATAGTTCTTGGCAGAGGCCTGTATTACTGTGGTTGATAGTTATGCCATAGGAAAATAGTAGGGTTCATGTGGCGGTGAAAGGATGCGTTTTTATCGACTTCCTGGAGTGAAAACATGGAGACATAGAATAAATATATGTGAATAGATATATGTAGCCATAGAATGAATATGGATGAAAGTGGTTGTCTATATCTTTTTATATGTTTTACGCGCTGTTGCTGTTATATTTCTAGATGTGCATTTTTCCACGTGTGTTACACACTCTCCTTGCGCGAGAGATGATTCGGCATGATTCTTTTATTTCAGAGAACCACTTGTGATTTACTTAAAGCGGTCATATTATGGGAGTAGGTTTCGATTCCTTTGTTTCAAAATGGTCCTTGCTCGTGGACAACTTGACAAGTTTTTAGACATATTTTAAAATGTAGTGTTTTTACAATGTTGGCTGTTTTTAATCCTTTGTGTATCTTCTGCTGTCATCAAAGCATGTACCATATGGCAGTATTTCTGACACTTGTTATCCATTCTGTACACCACTGTATTCCTCTGGGTTCAGATGATGGTTTATCCGCAAGCATTCGGGAATATGCATGTTCCTGTCTTGCATGTCATTTAGAGAGCCGACTAAATAGAACAGATTCAGTGCAACATGGGGACGCCTTCATTATTTGCATCTTTAGTTGTGGTGCTGCATTTGCTCATTCATGCAAATGTTTATACAAATTGCAGAAAAAGTGGTTTTGAGACATTGCATTTCTCCACAAAATCTACACCTGTGGCTGAAACTGTTATATTAAATAGAAAAATGTATCTACACCAAAATGTATGTGATTGGCGTTTTGCTCTGTAGTACAAGTGTTTAGTCCTAATCTGCCGTGGTATATTTTGTACACTGTAAGGGGTAAAAACCAATTAACATCTGAGCCGCAATCCATCCCTGACTGAAAGTTTTCTTGTATTTTTCATATTTTGCGCAATTTTAGGGATCTAAACGTGAAGGACCACTGAAACTGCTGCTCTGGTCTCCCTACTCTATAATCTTAAGGGGGTAGCCCCTCTCGACAGTCCCTTTGACCAGGTCCTGGCTGATGGCAACAACATGCAGTTTGGGGCTCTCCTGGTTGCTAATGCTCGTCGGTCTTCTCTAGTAAATTAATTCTAGAAATGTAAGGCAAATGGTGCCTTTTCTGGTTTATTTATTTTTTATAATGAATGTTGAAGATCGTAAACATTATGTGCTTTGGTTTTGCAATATTAATAAGAACCTTATAAAAAATGTGATTATGATCACATTCCAATCATTTGTTATTAGGCCTACCTTTAGCTGATTTCAAATGTAATATGATATGGTGCACGGTTGAGGCTCAAAGGAAAGAACACGAACATCTACATCTCTCACTTCTTCGTTTTTGTAACCTTTACCTTTATCTTGCAGGACACCCGAAGTTTCCTCTAAGAGCTGGTCTTTTGAAATAACACGTTATGTTATGTTATGTTAGTCTGAATTTGTAGAGCGCACGTTCACCACATGGTTTCTTGGCGCTGTGTGCCGCTGGGGAACCCGTCCTGGAACACGTGACTTGTTGCATGTAGGCGCTAAAGCATTAAAAAAGACAGGCAGTCAGTGGCGGCTCCTCCATTAAGGTGAAGGAGTCGTCACCCCACTGCTATTAGGCAGTACAGAGAAGGAAAAATAAAATAACAAAACAATGTTATTTTATTTTTCCGCGCTGAAGCAGTTTTTGGGGCGGGCTTGGCTGTCAACGCAGCCAGCAGGGGGAGGTGAAAATATGTGCATTTCAGTGTGCATGACTTTTTGGACAGCCGTCTTGTGCTCACCAAAAAGTCATGTACGCCACCTGGCTGTAATGCACAGCCTAGTGGGGAACTTGCACAGGCTCCCACTGCCTGTCTGAGCGCCGAACAATGGCGCTGAGACCAGTCACAATGCTGCGAACAGCAGTGTTGTGATTGGCTTAGGGGAGCCTGTGTTCTTCCTGTTCTGAATGAGCAACAACGATGGAGGAGAGTCAACGGCCTTAAAAGGTAAGTGATATTTATTTTTAAACCCAGTAAGTCAAAGTTTGTTTTGTAATGGCTAATAAAAACCGTTACAAAAAGAGATAAAAAAACTTTAAAAGTAGAAAAACTGCATTTTATTTTCTCCTGCGAATGTTAATACCAATTATCACCTCGTAAACCTAGCAATGATGTTGACCAAACCCACTTTAACAGATGCATTATCGTATCAGCATGACACTATTAATTAAATTGAGCAACATGTGCAAAAAGGTGCATGTTAAAAACAGCAAATTGCTTACTCTGTTTGTTCAAGCTAGTAAAATCCAATAAGGTTATATCAATAGTAGAACCTCAAATATAGTGTATGACCAATTGTCAGCGTTTGTCGAATGCAAAACTCTATAGCCATGAGGCTATTAGCATTGAAATGCAGAGAGGTACAGTTACGATTCTGTCACACATGCCTTATTGTGATTTTAGAATACCAGTCTAAAGTGCTGGTACATGGTGAACATATTATTTAAAAAACATTTTAAAAAAAATCTTTTGGAGGGGTGTTAGACTGACATTAAAACAATTTTAGAATACATAGTAAATTGCTAAGTTTGAAAATTAATAAAGGTTGCAATATGTTAAAAGGGGGTCAAATTCCCCGATGTGGGCCTCCCTCTCAAATTAACCAAGAAAGGGCTGCGAATTTTACCTGTGGGCATATCCAGTATTGTTTCTGTTCCGGACACAGATGGCAGATTTAATTGATTCTCATTCTTGTATAATAGTCTGTTATAAGTTTCTGGACTTGCTGCCACGATTGGAGGGGACCCAGATGATGCTGCAGAGTGTCTCAAATCCGCTTCACAAAAATATATTTACCACAACATGCAAGTGTGGTGCATCAGATTGAGAAAGGCTTACGGCCGATGCCTCAGTTCAGCTGCGGGCCCCCTGCCTCAAGAAAATTTGCCTGAGTAAGTTTCTCCTTTCTGCGGTCATGGCGGGACAGCAGCCAAGAAGATACAACCAAGATTCACGTTTATATTCTCATAGTCTACATGTGGCTCCTTTGCCCCGATAAGCCCTTGCCGGGTTAAAGTCTGATATTGGTAAGCCAAGACGAAGCATGTACATGATCTCTTCCCGTGTTCTGAGATTCATAGCCGTTGCTAAATAGGGTTGAGGTCTTGCCACGCTGTACATAGAATTTAATGAGCATATAATCTCCAAGGATTTTGGAGAATCTTGATCTTGGTGAAAAGAGGCCATTCACACCTGTCTATTTATGGTATTTTTCCATGTCCTATATGAAATGACTTCCAGTCCGAGTGCTGCTCGATTTATTGCAAAGATGGCTATTGCGTTCTGTAATTGTGTGTTCAATGGTGATCCTGATTTCTCAAAGACAGGTCTGGGACAAGCCTTAAGTGAGTTTTCTCGTGCTTTTAATATTCATACATACAATTTCAAACAATCAGCTTCTATGCTTTGAAATTGTTTCACCTGGCCAAATTCCAGTCTAAGCCTAGCTCTGGGAAGATATTTCAGAAGATCGAAAATTTTCTTATATCCAACACACTGAGCGTGTTCCAGATATTCTGAGGTTGCGCCGGGGAAAGCTTGATGCCTGTGTCATAGAGCAGGAAAAAGGGAGGCTTGAGTTACCTTTATTATTGCCTCAGCCGATGGACTCTTTAGTTTATCAAAACCAACTAGGCCATGAATGATTGCAGTAGCTTTCTCCTTCAATGCGCTTTTGTGAGCCGACGGCTTAGTAGATTATGTGAACCACACCCCCAAATCAATCAATCAATCAAACCATTTGTAAAGCACGCTACATACCTGTGAGGGTCTCAAGGCGCTGGGGGTGGGGAGAGGGGGAAGAGGGGGGCTGCTACTGATCGAAGAGTCAGGTCTTGAGAAGTCTTCTGAAGGCCAGTAGGTCCTGGGTCTGTCGTAGGCCGGTAGGGAGAGAGTTCCAGGTCTTGGCGGCGAGGTAGGAAAAGGATCTGCCGCCGGCGGTGGTTTTCCGGACGCGTGGAACTGTGGCGAGGGCGAGGTTGGCCGAGCAGAGGCTGCGGGTGGGGGTGTAAAAGCTGAGTCGGTCGTTGAGGTATGCTGGGCCGGCGTTGAGTAGGGCCTTGTGTGCGTGGATGAGGAGTTTGAAGGTGATCCTGTTGTTGACGGGGAGCCAATGCAGGCCTCTCAGGTGGAGTGTGATGTGGCTGCGTCGGGGACGTTGAGGATCAGTCGTGCCGAGGCGTTCTGGATGCGTTGCAGCCGTCTCAGGAGCTTGGTTGTACTTCCTGCGTAGAGGGCGTTCCCGTAGTCCAGTCTGCTGGTGACTAGGGCCTGGGTGACGGTTTTCCTCGTGTCGGAGGGGATCCATTTGAAGATCCTGTGGAGCATTCGGCAGAGGCGGAGAAGGCGTTGACCTGCTTGGTCATGGAGAGGGCGGAGTCGAGAATGACCCCCAAGTTGCGTGCGTGGTCGGTGGGTTCTGGGGCTGTTCCCAGTGATGTCGGCTACCAGGTATCGTCCCAGGCTGAGGGGGTGGGGCCGAGGATGAGGACCTCCGTCTTGTCTGAGTTCAGCTTCAGCCTGCTGTCTTTCATCCCTTCGGCGATGGCCTTCATTCCTCTGTGGAGGTTGGCTTTGGCGGTGTGGGGGTCTTCGGTGAGGGATATGATCAGCTGGGTGTCGTCGGCGTAGGAGATGATGTTGAGGCTGTGTTGACGTGGGCGAGTGGTGCCATGTAGATATTGAACAGCGTCTGGCTGAGGTAGGATCCCTGTGGAACGCCGCATTTGATCTCGGTGGTCTTGGAGTGGAAGGGTGGGAGGCGGATGCTCTGGGTTCTGTTGGAGAGGAAGGATGTGGTCCAGGCCAGGGCTTTCTCTTGGATTCCGGCGTCATGGAGGCGTGCTGTTAGGGTGTGGTGGCAGACCGTGTCGAAGGCTGCTGATAGGTCCAGAAGGATGAGGGCGGCTGTTTATCCTTTGTCCTTCAGGATCCTGATGTCGGTGGCGGCGATCAGGGCGGTCTCGGTGCTGTGGTTGCTGCGAAAGACGGACTGAGATGGGTCCAGGATGTTGTTGTCTTCGAGGTAGCGGGTCAGCTGTCTGTTGACGATCTTCCCTGTTACTTTCGCCGGGAAAGGGAGCAGGGAGATGGTCTGGAGGTTCTTGAGGTCGTTGGGGTCTGCCTTGGGTTTCTTCAGTAGGGCGTTGATCTCGACGTGCTTCCAGCTCTCTGGGAAGGTTGCCGTCTCGAAGGAGATGTTGATTGTTTTCCGGAGATGGGGTGCGATGGCGGTGCTGGCTTTGTTGAAAACGTAGTGAGGGCATGGGTTGTGGGGATCCGGAGTGGATGGAGTTCATGGTCTTGATGTTGTCTTCGTCGCGGACGTTGGACCAGGTGGTCAGGCAACTGGTCCGGGTGGTGGTTGCAGGGGTGGTGGTCTCGGCGGTGGGTATGGGGGTGGTGGGGTTGAAGCTGTTGTGGATGTCGATGATCTTGTGGTGAAAGAAGGTGGCCAGTGAGTTGCACAGGTCTTGTGAAGGTGGAATGGTGTTGGAGCTGGGGTTGGAGAGTTCCTTTACGATGTTGAAGAGTTCTTTGCTGTTGTTTGCGTTGCTGTCTAGGCGGTCCTTGAAGGCAGTCCTCTTAGCGGCCCTGATGAGTTGGTGGTGTCTTCGGATGGCGTTCTTGTGGGCTGTGCGGCTGTCTGGTGTTTGGTGGCGGAGCCAGCTCTTCTCCAGCTTCCGACAGGTGCGCTTGGAGGTCCGGAGGTCTTCGGTGAACCATGCGGCTTTCTTGTTCGTGAGGTTGGTGGTGGTGGTCTTGAGTGGGGCGAGGGTTTCAGCGCAGTCTTTGATCCACTTTTTGAGGCTGGTGGCGGCGGTGTCGGGGTCAGAGTGGTCGGCGGGTGGTGCCAGGGCGAGGGTGGTGGTCAGTTGGTCCTCGGTGACCTTGCCCCAGCAGCGGCGTGGCATCTGTTGCGTGCGGTGGTGTGTGGCGGGCGGGCCTGAAGGTGAAGTGGACGCATCTGTGGTCTGTCCAGTAGGGTTCGGTGGTGTGGTTGAAGGAGATGTGGGGACTTGCGGAGAAGATTGGGTCCAGTGTGTGTCCAGCGGCGTGGGTGGGTGTCGTCACGAGCTGTTTGAGTCCGAGGTTGGCGAGGTTGTCGATCAGGGCGGTGGAGTTGGTGTCGTTGTAGTTCTCGAGGTGAAAGTTCAAGTCCCCCAGTAGGATGTAGTCTGTGGAGGCGAGGGCGTGGGTACTGACGAGATCGGCGATGGTGGCGCTGAACTGTGGTCGGGGTCCAGGTGGCCTGTAGACGAGTGTTCCTCTTAGGGTGGTGTTTGGGTCGGTGTGGATCTGGAAGTGCATATGCTTGGCGGTGGTGAGGGTGTCGTCGGTATTGGTTGAGGTTCTGAGGGTGTCCTTGTGGATAATGGCGATTCCACCTCCCACTCCGTTGGTGCGGTCTCTGCGGGAAATCTTGTAGCCTTCCGGGATGGCTATGGCGATGTCTGGTGCCGAGGTGGTGTTCAGCCAGGTCTCCGTCAGGAAGGCGACATCGGGGGTGGTTGAGTCTAGGAGGTCCCAGAGTTCGATGGCGAGCGGAGCGGGTGTTGAGGAGGATGCATCGGAGGTGGTTGGGTTCTCAGGTTGGAGGTTTGGCGGGCCAGATGCTGGTGAAGCTGCAGTTTCGGCAGGTGAAGGGTCCTTTGGTGCGCCTCGGGGAGGCTTGGTAGCAGGTGGGATCTCATCCAGGGTTGAGTGCGTGGAGGGTGCCGGAGACGTAATGCAGTCTTGTGGTGTGGCGCCCTCGGGGTCCAGGGGTTCTGGCGCTGGGCACAGTCCAGGCGCGGACGGCGCAGACGGGCTTGCCTTTGGCGAGCGGCGTCCTCCATATAAGGCGAAGTGGGAGGGAGGAGCAGCTGGGAGGGGCTATTATAATTTTGGGCCGAAGTGATAGCCTTGGCTCCCATGGTACAATAAAGCACTTCTTGTTCTTGTAGTGGCCAAATACTAATTTGCACTTTCCTGGGTTGATGGTGAGTTTTCTCATTGTAGGCGTGTAAGCTAGTCAGTGCTCGCTCGAGGCAGACTTTCGTGTGGTCCATAATGATAATGTCGTCCGCATACTGAAGAATGTGGAGGTGTCTGTGGCTCAGAAGGGCGAAAGCAAGGTTACTGTTTGCTACCGCCTTCCCCAAGTCCGCTGAGTAGATTAAAGAGCAGGGGTGCTAACACACAGCCCAGCTTCAACCCTCCATAAGTCGTAATTTTGGGGGTTGGCCCAACTCTTACTCGAACTCACATTGCAGATTAAAGGGAAATTGTAGCTCTTAATAGGATGGATAGAATACCCCAGCATGCTAGCTTCCTCCACAACGTCAGTCTGTCCTCTTTGTCAAATGCCGCAGTGAAATCTACAAAGCAGCAGAAGAGTAGGAGTTGTTTCTGCTGGGCTGCCTGCTAACTAAGGATAGCCAGTGCGATGATATTGTTAGTTGTGGCTGCTCCTCCACGGAAGCCTGTTTGAAACAAGCATTTGCAATGCAATAGGTCTCGCATTAGGAATGTTTGAGCTATTGTTATGGTAAATGACAATTTTTTTATTTACGTGTTGGTTTTGAAAATAGCGAAATTAATTGCTTTGTCATTTACAATTCCAATAGTTATAGCTTTCGCAAATGTGACACCTATAGCATTTGCAATGCAATATGTGTTGTATTTACGTGACTTAGATGAATTGATATTACAAATAACAATGGCTTTTAATTTTTTTAATAATTAAAACTTCAATAAAAGTTATTGTAATTTATAATGGCAATAGCTTAAACTTTTGTAAATAACTTTTGTGAAGATTATGTTCAGTGTATTTTATTGTGACGAACAGAAGTGAAATAACATATTTTTGTGACATTTGTACTAAAGATTGAAACATTGAGAGAACATATTTGAACCATTTGTTGATGAATGGTGCTGTGGTGGCGCTGAGTGATGTTGTGGTGCCCCTGAGTGATGCTGTGGTGATGTGACAGATAGAGTGAGGGCGATAGATAGATAGAGTGAGGGCCATAGATAGATAGAGTGAGGGCGATAGATAGATAGAGTGAGGGCCATAGATAGATAGAGTGAGGGCGATAGATAGAGTGAGGGCGATAGATAGAGTGAGGGCGATAGATAGAGTGAGGGCGATAGATAGAGTGAGGGCGATAGATAGAGTGAGGGCGATAGATAGAGTGAGGGCGATAGATAGAGTGAGGGCGATAGATAGAGTGAGGGCGATAGATAGAGTGAGGGCGATAGATAGAGTGAGGGCGATAGATAGAGTGAGGGCGATAGATAGAGTGAGGGCGATAGATAGAGTGAGGGCGATAGATAGAGTGAGGGCGATAGATAGAGTGAGGGCGATAGATAGAGTGAGGGCGATAGAGTGAGGGCGATAGAGTGAGGGCGATAGATAGATAGAGTGAGGGCGATAGATAGATAGAGTGAGGGCGATAGATAGATAGAGTGAGGGCGATAGATAGAGTGAGGGCGATAGATAGATAGAGTGAGGGCGATAGATAGATAGAGTGAGGGCGATAGATAGATAGAGTGAGGGCGATAGATAGAGTGAGGGAGATAGAGTGAGGGCGATAGATAGATAGAGTGAGGGCGATGGATAGATAGAGTGAGGGCGATGGATAGATAGAGTGAGGGCGATGGATAGATAGAGTGAGGGCAATGGATAGATAGAGTGAGGGCGATAGATAGAGTGAGGGCGATAGATAGAGTGAGAGAGATAGAGTGAGGGCGATAGATAGATCAAGATCGAGAGATAGAGTGAGGGCGATAGTGTAATTATGTGGCGTGTAAATATGTTGCACTGAGTGGTATTTGGAGTGTATGTTGCGTTAAGCGCAGTGTAATTATGTAGCATACCATTATGTGGCACAGAGTGGTAATATGAGTAGTGTATGTTGTATTCAGTAGAGTGTAATTGTGTGGCGTGTAATTATGTGGCACTGAGTGGTATTGTTTGGAGTGTATGTTGCATGGAGTGCAGTGTAATTATGTAACATATAATTATATGGCACTGAGGGGTATTGTGTGGAGTGTTTGTTGCATTCAGTAGAGTGTAATTATGTGGCGTGTAATTATGTGGCACTGAGTGGTATTTGGAGTGTATGTTGCATTGAGTGCAGTGTAATTATGTGGCGTGTAACTATGTGGCACTGAGTGGTATTTGGAGTGTATGTTGCATTGAGTGCCGTGAAATTATGTGGCGGGTAACTATGTGGCTCTTAGTGGTATTTGGAGTGTGTTGTGCATTGAGTGCAGTGTAATTATGTGGCGTGTAATTATGTGGCACTGGGCGGTATTTGGAGTGTATGCTGCATTGAGTGCAGTGTAATTATGTGGCGTGTAATTATGTGGCACTGAGTGGTATTTGGAGTGTATGTTGCGTTGAGCGCAGTAATTATGTAGCACTGAGTGGTATTATAAGGAGTGTATGTTGTATTCAGTAGAGTATAATTGTGTGGCGTGTAATTATGGGGCACTGAGTGGGATTGTTTAGAGTGTATGTTGCATTGTAATTATGTAGCATATAATTATGTGGCACTGAGTGGTATTGTGTGGAGTATGTGTTGCATTCAGTAGAGTGTAATTATGTGGTGTGTAATTATGTGCCACTGGGTGGTATTTGGAGTGTATGTTGCGTTGAGCGAAGTGTAATTATGTAGCATATAATTATGTGGCACGGAGTCGTATTGTGTGGAGTGTATGTTGTATTCAGTGGACTGTAATTGTGTGTCGTGTAATTACGTGGCACTGAGTGGTATTGTTTGGAGTATATGTTGCATTGAGTGCAGTGTAATTATGTAGCATATAATTATGTGGCACTGAATGTGTGAGGGTGCAGTGTGTGTGAGGGTGCAGTGTGTGTGAGGGTGCAGAGTGTGTGAGGGTGCAGAGTGTGTGAGGGTG
The DNA here is from genome assembly GCF_964261635.1 of Lissotriton helveticus. Classification (NCBI taxonomy): domain Eukaryota; kingdom Metazoa; phylum Chordata; class Amphibia; order Caudata; family Salamandridae; genus Lissotriton; species Lissotriton helveticus. Next base: position 1,077,630,594 of record NC_136071.1, on the reverse strand, counting down.
CAGAGTGTGTGAGGGTGCAGAGTGTGTGGGTGAGAGTGTGTGAGGGTGAAACAATATTATTTGTCTTTTGCTTGTTTCAATGTTTTGCGATATAGAATGTAGAACCTCTGGTGACGTTTGACATTCGGTATCAAGTCCTTCACACGCACAGCTGTGCGCACCCACACATATAATGCATACCCACACTCGTTACCCTGGATGTGTAAGGGACAGTGTCAGCTGCTCCAGGCATTGTATAGATTTGCTGTCCCCACCTTGCGCTGTATTTGTTGCTGTCCCTAGAGAAAGGAATTATTTTTGATATTTTCCAAACACAAGCATTGCTGTTTTCTATGACTTTACTAATGTAAACTTCCCTTTTTTTGTCTAGCATGAGCTTTAGTGAGAACTATATACTCTTTAGCATGTAAAGGTAGAGTAGCTTGTTGCTTTATCAAAGGTGTGTGAGATTTCAGTTTTATTAATTGGGGTGGAACGGAGCGGAACAGAGCGAAGTTTCATGTAGTTATTTTTTTCAACTCTGCAGAATTCCACATCGTGGTCCTTAATAGAATTATAGCTATCGAGAAACGAAAGGCCACCAGCCAACGTTTGCAAAGGGCATACTACAGCAGCAGATGTGACAGAGTTTTTAATAACTTTCAATCCACCTGAGCGAGAAACAAAGTATTCTTAAAAACTGAACATTCTGCAGCAGATGGTTTATGTGATAAGTGTTGCAGATTCATTATTATGAGGAAAACTCCGTGGCAACTGAGTTAAATACCCACTCCGCAATTATGTACCAAGCCCAAGCGAGGGCCCTTTAAGCTGGGAGCAGTTAATTAACCACCATTGCTGCCCTGTCTGCCAGGGCTATCAGCGTTGGCTTACTCATTCTATGCAATGTGAAGAGCTGTGATGTTGCAGGAGGGGTCGCCTCAAAATCCCACGGCTCAGGCCTAGTCCTCGAAAGCCGTCCCTACTCTGCTCTAGTGTGCCCAACCTACAAAGCACCCTGGGTCTGATCACTGCCCGCCAGTAGGAAAATACCTACCCTATGTTTGTTTGTACTGCGCTGCAGCATTTGGACGGTGGGGGCAGCGCAACTTTTCTACAAACTGTAACAGTGACACAGGGGCACTAGGAGTGGCAAGGATGGGCCAGTCAGACAATGCTTCAGAGCAGGATGTTACAGGTAGCGGAGGCCGGTGAATGGTGCACAGCGGTGAAGGATGACTGGTCCTGGGAGGAAGGGCGGGTAGCAGGTGAGGTGCGGCCCAGTGTCAGCGTGCGCATTGGAGGCTGGATTCCACAGCCATAAGGAGAGAAAGATGTGGCACACCTCCTGGCATCCAAACATGTAATGATCCAAATATACAAATCTACGTTCGCATTTTCCTTTTAAAAAGGGCTGTCTTGGGAAAAACAAGCCGGGACAGATCTGCTGATAGCGCCGCCTCCCCACGGACCGAGGTAGGGAGGCGGTAGAGTGTGTCGCTGCGGCCAGAGGTAGCGTAAAGTAAACGTACGCTTTAAAGGGGCCATCCAGTTTTGAGGAAAAAACAGACACTCGCCTTTACCCACTCCTTCGTCACTGCTAATCACCAACAGCAGATAGCCGAGAAAGTTCCTTTATTTGGCGAGGTCTGCTTGGGTTTTGAAGGTCTGTGACACCGATGGATGACCCCTTTAATAGTGCACGGCCAAAGCATATTACAACAGCATTAGTGCAAATTCGCACAGAGCGGGAGCCGCCGACCTTGTACTGATGCGGGCACAGGACATGGGTTACAAACAGTATACATTAGTCCCCTCGCATGCATAGGCCACTGTAACTCAGCTTAACTCTGCCCCCTCTGCTAACAAGACGTGCGCGTGACGAAAACTGCCGTGGGGCGGGACTTCCGTTTCGTGCTGGAAGCTCGCGCCCACGGAGTGGCTGGCTAGGAGAGGAGCAGTGATGACGCGGGGAGAGCCCTGCGGTGGCAGCTGAAGTACGGAGTTGCGCCGATACGGTAAGTGGGGCTTAGTTATAGTGGGGGTGGCGGCTGGGGGGGGGGTGCGCGTGTATGGGTGTAGCTGTGTGTGTGTATGTATATGTGTGTCTGTCAGCTGTGCGTGTGTATATGTGGGTCTGGGGGTGGGGGGGCTGCGTGGCTGTGCGCGTGTGAGCCCGTGGGGGGGGGGTGCTTGTGTGTGTGTGCCTGCCTGCGTGTGTGTGCCTGCCTGCGTGTGCATGTGTGTATGTGTGTGTTCAGGTAATCTGAGGCAGGGGATGTGCACCGCGCCGGCCTGGACATGCGCGTCCACAGAAACCAATCGCCGCGCCTGCCCGACCCCTGTCTCAGATTCCCAGGAGATGGGCAACATAAGTTGTCGAGCTAGACGCAATGCTTCGCATTGCTGAGCTCGACCTAAAAATGAGAGCAGCCCGATTTCTGTAAACCAGGTTTCCAGCTCTTTTAAAAGAATGTGCACATAAGCCTTTGCCTCTACGTCTAGCAAGCCTATAGGGGATAATTGTCAGGCATTGCGGGATTGCCTTTCTTAAATATCGGGCATAGAGTGAAACCTCTCCATGCTTCTGTGATTTGCCCCGAACTGCAGGCAAAATTAAAAAGCAGATTTAAAAGGGCTGCCCCCCTCCTCTGGTGTGCATTTCAAAATACCTGCTGGAAAGACATTGGGACCTAGCATGCCGTCCCCTTTCATGTTTATAATATATTTTAGGGTTTGCGATGTTGAAATTAACTCGAGTTGGCCTTCTGGAGTCTGCGAGGTGGGCCCTGGTATCTCCATGCAGGTTGCAGTTGCGTGTTTTCTGATTAATTCAGACCACACCTGCATCTTCCATTCAGCTTATAAAACTCCGTTTTCCCTTTTTGGATAGGGTGCTTTTAGTTTATTAACATACCTCCAGAAGCGAGCAGAAGATCTCTCCTTAAGCAACCTATGTAGCACTAACCTTTTTCTGAAGATCCGTCTTAGCTTCCCAAGCCATTTTATTAGTGCTTTTTGTGATTCTTTGACAGTTTTTACTCGAGGGGTTTGCTTTACATTGCTGGAGGCTTTTTAGTAAATTTTTCCGTTTTGAGAAGATACTCTGGTCCCCCAACTGTTTACGAAGGGTGTTTTGAGGAGCCTTAGTGAGGTGCCAATAGCTATGGGAGGCGAGGATGGTGTCCAATAGATCTTTAATCCGTCCATCCCATTGACTTAAAAGTGCAGGCACAGTTAAGTTGTTATTATTGATCAACTTCTTAAGCCATGTAAGCACCTGAACAGATTGTGTGAGACGCCATTTAATTCTCCTAACCAGGGTCTTTGTTTCTGCTCCTGTTGAGGACACCGCTCACTGATAATTAACTGCTACTGGTGTCCCAAGGTCCAATATTAAGACTAGAGGATTATGGTCACTTAATTCACGATTTGTTATTTCAAAGTTAAGCATGTGGTCTGCCAGGTGAGAAGTCAGAAAGATGTAGTCTATTGTTGATAGGCCCTTGAGTGTGGGACAGGCCCTGCTTTCAAGATCTGCACATGATTTCACTTGGTCCGCCGACTTTAAGCAACAGGCATTGGCATAGCCAATAGGTCTCGCTTTTGGGACCTTATAAGTATTTAGTTATGCAGCAAAATACCCTTGGTGCAATAACATCCACTGTTGCATGGCTAAAACTTATAAGGTCCCAAAGGCGAGACCTATTCGCTAGGCTAATGTTTTTTATGTTATGAGGTGGCATAAATAACAGGAGGGTGAAGGTTATTCAGTCAGTTATTTAGGTAGTTAGTGAGAGTGATTTTCGAGAGTAAGTCAGTGAGAGAGAGTCCGTTAGTGAGAGAGTTAGTTAGTCAGTTGGTTAGAGTGAGAGAGTCAGTTAGTCAGTAAGAGAGTGAGAGTCAGTTAGTGAGAGAGTGAGCGTTAGTGAGAGAGTGAGTTATTCAGTGAGATTGAGAGAGTTAGTTAGTTATTGATAGTTGCTTCACCCCTTGCTCTCCCTGTTGTTTGTATTCCCCTGATTGATTTAAAAACGCATTTGCATGTTTTATTTTTAATTACCGATCTTACTTGGATCAGTAACTAAAGACAGAAAGTGTCCATGTATGCTGCACAATGAGGCTGGCAGCCACACAAAGTATTTTTACGTTTTACTTAAGCCGTGCTGCACTGCATTGCTGACGTAGCTGTGTAGCTTGGCCACAAACCATTGGCGAGCCCTGTTGGCTTTGCCAATGCTTGCTTGTGATGCACTTTCTGTGATGTCAATTCCTATGATGCCATGTGTGATGTTATGCACCGTGATGTCACCTGCATACTGCCTAACTAGGTTAGCCCCCCCACTTTTTAGGTCGAGCCTGTAACAGGGCGAAGACTTCATGTAGGGGCTTTCAGAAATCGCTTCAGATGCTTTTACTTTTGCCCCAGGCTATTGGCCTTGCGTGCGTCTTTTTAACAAAGACAGCACGCAATTGGCCAAAGGCGGGCGCATTGCTCCACCCTAGGCCTATTGGTGGTGGTTACCCGCACAGGACACATCTGTTTTTAATTATCGTGCCCAGACATGGGCGCGATAATTGAAAACAGATCACTCGCTGTGGCGCGCGCACGCACACCACTCGCATGCTTGTGTCCCTGAAATGGTTCACCCGCTGGGTCTGCACTGTACGGTGCGTTAATTGCCTTCACAGCCACTTCCCATGGTGTGATCTTGTTCAAAACGTCTTGCCGCCTCCACCCATTCTCTCTCCCGGCATTTAGTTTCTTATTTCTAAACTTGTTAATGCTCCTCTTGTGTGGATGTAAGATCTACCATTGCTTTCTCTTGTCCCAGGGGCATTTAATTTCACTTTCAAGGGGCGAAGCATCACCCTTTACACTCTATCCGTGTTCTGTGTATGGATTGTTTTTGTTGCACTGTTGACATTGTTTAACTTTTGCCCCGTTGTGGCTTGTGTGCTTCTGTGCGGTTCTACTGAACAGGGCACACGCTTTGAGTCTGTTTCAGTACCCTTAAAAGGCACGGAAAGAAAGAGCATCTCCAAATAATACCCTAGACGTCTAGTAGCTGGCCGTGGTGCATGGAACCAGTCTGTCATGTCCAGAGCTCTGATGGGGTAGCAGTGTGTTGCACACCCCTACATCAGAGTATATCATCTCCCCTATCCCTCTCCGTTGCTTTTCTTTTTTTTTTTTACATATACCTGCAGCCCCTGGTGTCACTGAGTGATGACATACTGGGCTTCAGGCCCTTCGTCTAAGATTTTACGCTCTCTGCAAGTCACATGACTGCGTGTGAGAGGTGACCCTATGCTTCTGGGTGTATGTATGCACATCACAGATAGTGCCGAGAAATACAATGTATAACCCAAATTTGGTAATACTTGTATCTTTAGTCATGCCAGTGGGATAGTGGTGTACCGAGCTGATTAGACTCTGTATCTGATGCAATAATCGGTACTTCTGGTGTGGTTGATTTGAGTGTGTTTATTTCTGATTCTTTTTATTCTGGATGCGCGTGTGTGATATTTAACCTCTAGGCCTTTGTCCACTGGGCTACTTATATATGTCCATTGTAGGTGTGTACTTACATAACCACCGAGCACACGGACAGGACTCTGTGCTGTAAGCAGTAAAAGCCTTTGCTTTCCGTCAAGAGAGGGTGCAGAAGGTCCACTAATTGCTGCGGGGAGCCCTCCCCAGCATCAGACGGCTCCTTAACCTTGCTCGAGCCGAACGCACCTGGAGGGGGGCTGGCCTCGGAGAGCAAAGAGCTGCTGAGCGGAACCGGAACAAAAGGCATCTTGCTCTACTCAAAGTCTAAAAACATTCAAGCAGCACCATCTCAGCCTCAGCACAGCACCGGGCTGCGCTCGTATCAATCTATGCAAACCGTCTTGTGCTGTCTGTCAATCGAGTGCCAAGAGTAAGCACTCTAACAGGCATCACATGTTCAGATTATAGCACAAATATTGCACCACTCCTCTTGATAACAGGCAACGATTTCAGACAAGGGTCTGACGGGAAAGACGATCTGGAAAAATGTTTACTGTGCATGTAGAGTCAAAAAATCCGAGTCCCGCCTTTTGTAAGAAACTGGGTTACATTTTGCACAAACTATACGTTTCCCACTGCAGAAAAAGAGGCGCGCTCAGAGAGCTATAACAAGCATGGGCATTGACTCACTGGAAGTGAATAAAAACCAAGCATTAGCTGCGCGTCCGTGAAAGTGACACGGCTGCACGGCTGTGAACCTGAATGTGATCCCGATCGCGCCCTGCCCGCGAGCGATGCTCTTAATGAGCCATGAAGAGGAAAGCCAGATAGCTGCTGGGCCCGTGCCCGCGCACGTAACAGCAAGCCTTAGGTCACAAGCAAAAGCTTGTGGTCGTATTTCTAAAGCACCCACTCACTAAATTTCTCGCCAGACTAACGCATGGGCTGGCTCAGGCGAGATCTAAAAATAGACTCATGACCTTCTCCCTTTCAAACAGAGTGAAATGTAGCTCACATTTCTGGTTAAGGTAAGCTGAGCCAGTAAACTTCTTTCCACAAGGGATTTTTGTGTTTTTTGAGATTTAGAATAAAAACATAGTTTATCAGCAGAGGAAAGTATGTCTTTAGTATATATTAAAAAACAAAAAGTAGGACAGTTTAAATGGAGTGTAGTCTGTGACAGTGGTATTTATTTCTGATTAAGGATCCCAGGTTGGCTGTCTTATCTGAAAGAGACACGTTAGTATTAGATTCCTTACCTTAGAATATCCCCAGGCGTCAGACTGGATCCGGAAACTTTTGCGTAGCAGTACCCTTGCGCGTCGGTAGGCGTTGTCTGCGGCTACGCGTCCGTCGTGGGCGCCGTGATGACGTCGTCGGAGTACTTAGACGCCGCCTCCGCGTGCTGACGTCAGTTATTCTTTTTTCCGCGCCAGCAAGCGCAGATCTGGAAAAAGCAGTAACCCTAGTCAATTGTTGACTAACTTTTTGATCACTTTTTGATTATATTTTGAGTCTCTCGACTCCGAACGGTGCCGTAGGGATGCCCGGCTTCAAGCACTGTGACGATTGCGACCGCCTGATGTCGGTCACGGATCCTCACCGCGTCTGTTTATCTTGTCTGGGCGTCGACCACGACGGCAAGGCCTGCTCCGACTGCCGGGCCCTCTCTTCGAAAGCCAGCATGAGCGGTCCCGCAGGCGACTCGAACTCCGGCAGTCGGTCCCGCGCCGCGCGAGGTCCCGATCCCATGGGAGGTCGAGGGACAGGTCGCGGGCTCGGAGCCACCACAGTTCCGAGGGTAGGCCGCACTCCTCCGGGTCGAAGTCGTCGTCAGGTAAGAGGCACAAGAAGTCCAAGCGGCATCATCGCTCTTCGGACTCCCCCCGACGCTCGCACGATGCGGCCGGGGGTTCGGGTGACACCACCCACGCGGCTCTGTCGGAGTCGCGGGCGCCGCGTGCAGCTCCACACCCTCCGGTCCCTGGGCTGAACGTGACGCAGGAGGAGATCGAGCGCTTCCTCATGGCCATGAGGAAACTCTCTCCTCCGGCGGGCTCCGCGGCGCCTTCGGGCCCAGCGGACCCGTCTGGGGCCCCTAGCGGGTCGGCGGCTCCGGCCCCGACGCCATCGGGTGCTTCGGCCCCGACGCCGCCGACGCCTTCGGGCCCGGCGCCGCAGGACTCCGCTGGACCTCCTTCGGGATCTGGTTCGTCGCCGGTGGATCTTACGGCCTCCCCGGCGTCGGACCCGCAGGTGTCGCCTCCGGCGCCGTCCTCGGACGGCGCCGTCCCCGGTTCCACCTTCGTTCCAGTTCAGTCGTCGGGACGGCCCCGATGGGCGCCGCTCCAGACGCCGTTGGGTGAATTTCACTTTTATGAACAGGCCCCATTAGTTGAGAACCCTGGGTTTCAGGAGATGGGTGATGAAGAGGACTGGGAGGGGTCTGAGGACCCTCTGACCAGGGAGTGTCAGTCTCATGAGGACTGGACAGGAGACCTTGGGGAGGCCAGTGGCCTGGACACCTCTCCAGACACTGGTTTTGTCTCCCCTCCTACCGTGGCTTCGGAGGAGGGGGCAACCTATAGTGTGCTGCTGATGAGGGCTGCCAAGGCCTTGGGCCTTGAGCTCCCCGTCGCGGCCATGAGGACTAACCTCCTCACTGAGGTCCTTAAACCGCAGTCAAGCTCGGCCGAGCCTCTGCTGCCCTTTAATGAGGCCTTGACCGACGTTCTTCTGGGCACTTGGTCCAAGCCCGCTACGGGTTCGCCCGTAGATAGGAACGTGGCCAGACGCCACCGCCCAGCCCCGGGCGACCCATGTTTCCTGTCCTCCCACCCTACCCCCGAGAGCCTGGTCATCCAGGCCTCCAATTCCCAGACCGCATTCCCGTCGGCCCCGCCCGACAGGGACTCCAAGAGGTATGACCAGTATGTGAAGAAGATCTTCTCATCCCTTAGTCTAGGCCTGCGGTCTTCCAACACCGCCTGCCTCTTGGGACGTTACACCCACTCTGTGTGGGATAAGGTCGCGGAAGTGCTGCCAGAGTGTCCGTTGGAGGTACGGGCCAAACTCGGCCAAGCCCTTGTGGAGGGCCAGGATGCAGCCAAGTATTCCATCAGGTGTGGGCTGGATACCACCGACTCGCTGGGTAGAGCGATGGCAACGACGGTGGCGGTCAGACGCCACGCCTGGCTGAGGTCCGCCAACTTCTCGGCTGATGTTCAGAGCACGCTCATGGACATGCCGTTCGATGGCCGTCGCCTCTTTGGCGACAAGGCAGACCATGCGCTTGAGCGCTTTAAGGACTCCAGGGCTACGGCCAATTCCTTAGGCCTCTCGGGCCAGCGCCAGCAATCGGCTGCCTTTCACTCCTTTCGTGGCCACGGAAGGGGTGCGCCCACACGCGCCGCCAGCCACGCTCCGCAGGGCAATACCCAACGCGGTGGCGGCCGTGGGAACCGCCGTCCGGGCGGTCGGGGGCAGCGGCGAGGTCAGTCCACACCTTCCCCCGCAGCATCCGCCTCAAAACCGTCCTAGTCCGTGCTTTCAGGCCCATGTGACGCCAGTGGGGGGCAGGGTTCGCCATCACCACTACCACTGGCGCACTCTCACTTCGGACAGGTGGGTGCTGCAAATCGTCCAAAGGGGCTATTCCCTCCCCTTCGAGGCGACTCCTCCAGCCATGCCACCGCAGAACCACCGTGTATCGGGGGATCACTTGCGACTTCTGCAGGAGGAAGTTACGGCCCTCTTGGCCAAGGGGGCCATCGAGCGCGTTCCTGGGCCAGAAGTAGGCTGTGGTTGCTACTCCCACTACTTTCTGGTACCCAAGAAGGGCAAAGGGGGCCTACGCCCTATCTTGGATCTACGGAACGTCAACGGCTTCCTCCGGAAGGAGAAGTTCAAGATGCTGACACTGGCTCAGGTCCTAGCGGCCCTGGACCCAGGAGACCGGATGGTAGCGTTGGACTTGCAGGACGCTTATTTCCACATCCCCGTCCTGCCGGCCCACCGACGCTACCCGCGGTTCACGGTTGGCCACGAGCACTTTCAGTTTACCGTGCTCCCCTTCGGCCTTACCAGCGCCCCAAGGGTGTTCACAAAGGTGATGGCGGTGGTCGCAGCTCATCTGCGCAGGTTCGGGGTTTCAGTCTTCCCCTACCTAGACGACTGGGTGTTGAAGGCGGGCTCGCCCCTGACAGTCGTCAGCCACCTCCAGACTACGGCAGATCTTCTGCACCAGCTGGGGTTCTCCATCAATGTGCCAAAGTCACACCTGTGTCCCTCTCAGAAGCTCCTCTTCATCGGAGCGGTTCTGGACTCGGCGCAGTTTCGGGTTCATCCACCCGAGCAGCGGGTCTGGGATATTCAGGCTCTGATTCCCATCTTTCAGCCGTTATCCCGGGTCTCGGTCAGGTTGACGCTGCGGCTTCTGGGGCTGATGGCCTCCTGCATCCTTCTGGTGCATCACGCCAGGTGGCGGATGCGGGCTCTGCAGTGGGACCTGAAGTTTCAGTGGGCCCAGCATCAGGGCAATCTGTCCGACCACGTCCTGATCTCGGAGGGCACTGCGAGACAGCTGCAGTGGTGGCTCACAGACCGCGATTGGGTCAGCGGCAGATCCCTCTCCCTTCCCCAACCGGAGCACGTAGTTGTGACAGACGCGTCCCTCCAGGGCTGGGGAGGCCACATGGGAGAGGCGGAGATCAGAGGCCTCTGGTCTCTGGCGGAGGCCCGGCTCCACATCAACCTGTTGGAGTTGCGGGCGATTCGTCTAGCACTGAAGGCATTCCTCCCCTCTGTCCGGGGGAGTGTAGTGCAGGTGTTCACGGACAACACCACCGCCATGTGGTACTGCAACAAACAGGGCGGGGTGGGGTCATGGACCCTTTGCCAGGAGGCTCTTCGCCTTTGGCAGTGGCTGGAATGCAAGAGTGTGACCCTGGTGGCTCAACACCTGGCAGGTTCTCTGAACGCCAGGGCGGACGAGCTCAGCCGTCGGTGCATGATGGATCACGAATGGCGTCTGAACTCGGACGTGACGCAAGGCCTCTTTCAGCGATGGGGAGAGCCTTGGTTAGATCTATTCGCCACCCAAGAGAACGCGCAATGTCATCAGTTCTGCGCGTTGGAATTTCCAAGGCGGCACTCGCTCGGAGACGCTTTTCGTCGCGAGTGGAGTTGCGGTCTATTGTACGCCTTTCCGCCTATACCACTTCTGCCCAGAGTGCTGAAGAAGATCAAGCGCAACCGGGCCCAAGTCATCCTTGTGGCTCCGGACTGGGCACGAAGGTACTGGTATCCAGAGCTACTCAATATGTCAGTCGATCCCCCGGTTCGTCTGCCTCTTCAGGAGGACCTTCTGTCGCAGCAGCAGGGGACGGTCCTCCACCCGAGCCTGTCCAGTCTCCACCTCCATGCTTGGAGATTGAGCGGCGACAGTTGAGGCCATTTGACTTGCCTCCTGAAGTCTGTAACGTCATTCTGGCAGCCAGGCGTCCCTCCACAAAGTCGGTATACGCCTGCAGGTGGGACAGATTTGTGGCATGGTGCACAGCAAAGGCTGTGGATCCTCTTGCTGCCCCTCTTTCTGAGGTTCTTCTCTTCCTTCTCTCTCTTGCCCAGCAGGGCTCTGCTCTGGGCACTATCAAGGGCTATCTTTCTGCCCTTTCAGCCTTTCTCAGGCTACCTGATCAGCCTTCTTTGTTCAAGTCCCCTATTGTAAACAGATTTCTTAAGGGCATCACACACACGTTTCCTCCTGTTCCGTTTGTGATGCCTCAGTGGGACTTGAACCTGGTTCTTATCTTTCTGATGTGCGCTCCCTTTGAGCCACTTCACAACTGTCCTCTTCGCCTTCTGACCTTGAAGACGGCTTTCCTGGTTGCCATCACCTCTGCCAGGAGAGTGAGTGAGCTCCAGGCTCTTTCTTGTACTCCACCTTTCCTTTCTGTCCATCCGGACAAAGTGGTGCTACGTACCAAACCTTTTTTCCTGCCCAAGGTTGTCACGGCCTTCCACATCGGGCAGTCTATCACCTTGCCAACCTTCTTCCCGCCACCGCATCCCTCTAAATAGGAAGAGCGGCTCCACCGTCTGGACCCAAAACGTGCGCTCTCATTTTATTTGAGTCGCACACGCCAGTTCCGGGTGGATGACCAACTCTTTGTTGGTTACGTGGGCGCTAAGAAGGGGAAAGCGGTGCACAAGAGGACCATCTCCCGGTGGATCATCTTGTTTATCCAGGCATGCTACTCTTTGGCTAGGAAGGAGCCCCCGGCTGGATTGCGGGCTCATTCCACCCGAGCCACGGCGACTACCACTGCCCTGGGCAGGGGTGTGCCCTTACAAGACATCTGTCAGGCAGCTACGTGGGCATCGCCGCACACGTTTGCGAGACACTACTGCCTGGACAGCCAAGTCCGGAGGGATGGCTTCTTTGGCCGTTCCGTCTTCCAGGACTTTCTGGTGTGATTATTGGTTCGCAGACCCACCACCGGGGTTGGTATTGCTGGGGTATCTATTCTAAGGTAAGGAATCTAATACTAACGTGTCTCTTTCAGATGCACAAGTTACTACTTGTGTAACGATATATCTGTAAGAGACATTAGTTAGTATTAGATTCCTTACCGACCCGCCCATCCTCCCCGTTCTGCGAACCAATATCTAGGGTTAGGGTTGTCCCCTTTCAGGGCCCTAGTTTCAATGGCACCAGTGTTGGTTTTTAACATGGCTCTGCGTTTCTGGCGTGGAAAAGCTGTGTCTAAGAACTGAAGTCCGCACGCGGAGGCGGCGTCTAAGTACTCCGACGACGTCATCACGGCGCCCACGACGCCGACGACGGACGCGGAGCCGCAGACGACGCCTACCGACGCGCAAGGGTACTGCTACGCAAAAGTTTCCGGATCCAGTCTGACGCCTGGGGATATTCTAAGGTAAGGAATCTAATACTAACTAATGTCTCTTACAGATATATCGTTACACAAGCAGTAACTTGTGCGACTCGGTCTTTATAGTACTTGTGGGTACTTTTTGCAAGTCCATGGCAAATAGCATTTTTGGGGTGTTCTTACACACATCCTAGAGTCTGGTCTGATATGGAACTTTTGCTTTAGGTTTGCTGGCTGTAGTTTAATCACACAAAAAAAGAATAGAGCATTGATCTTGAGCAACAGATTCAGAGTCCGTTACAACATGCAGCAGTAGTATCATTCATTGCAGACATAACATGCAGTTGTAAGATTGTCACCTTTCGGTTACAAGAATGGAAGGAGCCAAGACTAGAGGGCGATTTTTTTCTAATTTATTGGGGTTATAGTACACCAACACAAAGTCCGTGATGCGATATACAAGAGCAGTCGCAAGGTCGTTATCCTCGGAACACTTCCTGGGGTACTTCCTGGGGTACTTCCTGGGACACGTCTTGGGTCAAGGTCCGGGAGTCTCCAGCACATGAAAAGGAAAAGAAGAATATGCGGCTTTTAGAGTCGTGCTCCGACTTACTAAAATGCTCGGAAACAGGGAGGGGGTGAGGGAGAAAGGAACAACCACCACCACATTCAGTGCTCTGTGTTTGACTTGGCTAAACAAAGTGCCCCGGTGATTCCTCGGTGTCCTATCCCGACCCCCCTTTCTTGAAGTTTAACAAAGAACCCAAACGAGCACGCACCTGGGAGAGCCACGCGTCCTCCTTCGCGTGGCTGGGCGATACACGGTGTCGTTGGCCTCCTGGCTTTACAGCTACCTCCGTCCACTCCTCCTCGGGTATCGGTCCGGCACCTTCTCTGCTCCTGGTGTCGTCCACGTCCAAGGATTCCGCCTTCCCGGTACTCCCCGTTCTCCTGGTCGCGTGGTCCTCCTGGCGTTTCAGCTCTTCCTCCCACGACGGACAACCATCGACTTCCTGGTCTCCTCTCATATGGTGAGAGGACGTTCCTGATAGGCCCGCAAAGTCAGGTGGTCCAGATGCGAAGCCGTCCTCTCGAGCACACAGGCTGTCCTTAAAGGGCCCGTAGTAATCCGCCTGTTGAGGAGACGGACAATCAGTTAGCCCCGTCGGGGCTGAGCACGGGACCCCCTGACAAAGATGTACTATTAGCAAGAATCGCATTTAGGTATACCAGTCCTGTTGTTGGAATGGCAGCCATGTGGTTTCACATCAGTCCAGAGAGAAAATGCGGTAGAAAGGTGTGGTTTGTGTCATTATGCTATCCGAAGTTAGCATTGTTCGGGATCGCATTAGAAGCAAAATCACATTAAGTTGCACGATTCCATTAATGTCTAACATAAAATCATCCTTAGTGCAAGAAACAGGAAACACCATTAAGACCAAAAGACATTTACATACAAAATTATTGTTGGTGTAGCTTCTAGAGGAGGAGTGTGGGAATACTTTTTGGAGCACAAACATATCTTAGTTGTAATGTATAGATATGTTTGCCTCACTGTCTGTTCATGTACTTTATTAGAAAGCACTGTTTAGGCAGGCAGGCTGGCTAACACCCCAGTTGGTAACAACAAGAGAGTAAGTCTTCTCTATTGGTCCGAAATGTGAATGACACTTTTTCAAACTACCGCTCAAGTGAGGTGACCTGAATGAATCAATGGCTAAAAGGAGCTGAACCAAAACTCCTCTCTTTTAGCGTTGATGGCAAGCTCATTGCCAGACAACTAAAGCTGTGTATGTCCAGACCTAAAAAGCTTTGTGGCGAGAATGACTCATCATGCCTAGTTGTTAATGTTATGTTAAGTCACAAGCCATTCCTACGTAAAGCAAATGATCTGATACATCTTCATATCATTGGTTGGAAGTCCTCAAATTTTTGATTGCATGGAAGTGCCAGGCCGGTGTCCTTGGACTCTTTGCTGCAGAATATTTATTTATGCATCTAAATGCATGCTTTTAATGTGGTGTAGAGAAAGGTTGTATGACTTAACAACGCATTTTGTTGTAACGCATGCCTTTACCACGCATGCGTTACAATGCGAATGCCATCACCTCGCATATCCTTTACCACGATAATACCTTTTACACGCTTAAATGGCATTTTCATGTTAAAGGATTTTCACCCTAAAAAGGTATCTCTTAAATGTACCCCTTTGCAACACCACCCCTCATTCCTCCTTACCTTTCCTCTCCTTGATCTTCCGTGGTGATGTTGTACGTTGTTAAGAGGAAGCTGAAGTGTTTTTCCGTTTCCTCTTACTACACCTTTTGCCTCCACATCTTTTCCTTTATACTTCTGAAACAGGTGCGTTTTTTTTTGTGGGTGGGGGGGTGCCCTCCCAAGCCCCCTTTCTTTATCCCACGCTTTTTTGGGGGAGGGAGAGTAGACCCCCAAGCCCCCTCCCTTTTTTTTTTTACCATTAGCACATGCCTTTTCACACATTTTTTGTAGAACAGGTATGCGTGGTAAAGGCTTTTCGTTGTAACCACACATGCTTTGTAATGCATGCGTGGGTATGGTACTGCGTGGAAACTGCCGCGTTGTAGTGGCCGTTTCCCGTAGGGGGATGTAGCATAATCCCCTTACATTTGTATGTACGGATGAGGTGGTAGGAGGGCTGATTTACACAGAGACATTAAAGTAGATAGGAGTGTCTTTGAGTCTGTGCCTTTTATGATGTTCTTTATGGTAATTTTATTTGGACATCACTTGGGTTTAGCCCACCTACAAATTAGTCCACTGGTTTGTACCTGATGAGGCATTGTTAACACAACCCCTTGTAATACACAGTAGAAATGGCCTTTGAAATTGTAACCCCTGTGACAAATAAGGTAGAAAGGGGTTTTACATTTTGAAATGTCTAGCAGATACAACAGGAAGAGGTTCTACATTGTGAACTTCATCAAAGACACAGTAGAACATGTGATTTACATGGTTTAATGCAGAGAGAGACCATCTTGCGCAGATCTCTAGCTCAGAAGGGGCTGGAGAGTTTTTTTGTTCATGGTGTACACTCATAATGTTAGGTTTTGGGTTTAATAAAGCATGAATTAAAGTGCTTTTTCTTGTTAATAGTAAAACTACTGGCTAGACCCAAAATCATTGAGTGTTTTTGTGTGCTTCATAGAGTTCTGAGATTCCAATGCAAACCACTTTCGTGAGTAAACATTTGATGGCTCTACTTTGCAATTGTGAGGATCACATGCTAGTTTAGTTCAGTTGTAATGTGGCCCATGGACACTAGATTTACAACACTCTAGATATCACAATTGGAGGCGAGTAATTGTTGGGGACTCCAACCCTGTACCAGTTTCCATATTCCCACATGAACGGCAATGGAGATGCAATGGAGATGCATTGTTATTGCAAGGAATCGCAAAAGAACCCTGTCCTGCTCTTGTCTAGCTCTCTCAACACCCACAGCTGTAGCATTGTAGGCTCTAAAAGCCAGTGCTTAGTTTATAAAATAAAGAATGCCGGTGACCAATGCTATGCTCAGATGCTCTCGGCGCACCAAATACCAGCACTGGTAGTCTTAAACCCACCTTGTTCCTCTTTAATTAAATGCCAGACACTCACTGCCCCTTTATCCCACTCTTGCAGCCTCCTTCTATCTTTCTCTGTGACAGTTTTGGTGTGTTTCTCTTCCTCTGGGTTTCCAATCTGTGTATTTGTCCGCTTTCCACTCTTTAAGTATCTGCTGCAGACAGATAAGTGCTGGTGTCCAAAAATAAGTGCTGATGCCCTCCACCGGCAAAAATTAACCACTGCTAACCGGCTAATACCCATACACTAAGTGCTCTGTCCCCCTTGCCCCTGTGACGGAAAGTCCACACAGACTAATATGCATCTTTTATTTTTTGTACATTTTATTTTTCTCAAAGGAAAACTTATATTGGCCCCTGCTCCGAAAATATAGCTTTATACAATGTCGTTCAGCACTTTATCAAATTCAACAGTTCGTTGACCATTATGTGTGCTTTGCGGTAACATACTTTTTGTGGGCTGCATTAAAATGTAGGCGATTGCTAAAGGGTATGTGATGCAGTGCGTTTAAAGAAAGTTTAAACATGATTCATTTTAAAATCTAGTTTTTTATCTTTATGTAATAAGATATATATATTGTATATGACTAGTTAATGAATATGAAGGCCCTATTTGATTTTATGAACTGAGGGATCAAATTTTATTTGAGAGGTCCTGTTGCGATTGATGATGGACTTTGATTGTGAAGAGTTGTAGTATGTTGATTCAGACTAGCTTTGCTTCTGTTCCGTTTTACATAATATTTTATCACGATCTGGTAGCATAATGTATGTGTATTCATTTTTTTATATTTGTTAAAACTTTTATGCATTGACAAATGCCCGATGATGAAGCACTACTAACAGCTGAAATGCCTGTTGCCGCTGGCAAAGCAGCAGTGCCAGCAGCATCAGGGCCTAAGTGCACCATAACATGCTGTGGATTCCATACTCCAAATATAACTTTGACCTCTCAACATAATGAGACAGTGGCCTATGGATTGAGCTTGTGAGTGATGCTTGTTGCAGTAAAAAAAACAGCCATCCCGCTGTGGTGTGCCTTCTAGCTCTCTCCCATTGGTGACTACATTATGCTTTGGTGTGACTGATGCCAGGCGTCGTCTAGAACCACTGCCTCTGAGGAATCCTGGAACCCAATTGCTGAGTGATAACAATTGGTGGGCTCTAATCTTCACTATGCTGGATTTCTGGTGTTGGAATATGGTGTATGCGTGAGTGTACCCTCCACCGCACAGGCTTAGTTGTGAACTACCTGCTTATTTCAATTTCACTGTACTGCAGGTATGCTCTGCTCGGCACACGGAGGGCACTCAACTACACTTGTGCATAATATGCATGTGCAGGCGGGGTTGCTAGAGTGGTTTTATGGTTAGAGCGCTGGGACCGAAATCATTCAAGGAAAGCAGGTAGTAAAATTGCTCTGGAGCTGTTCATCTGAGGTTGAAGGCCAAAAATTCCTCGAGCAGAGGATGAAGATCTGCAAACACTAAAGGGTCAGGGTGGAGGTAGAGGATGTTGCTTAGGAATGATTGCTGCTGAGTTGTTTCAAGAGTAATGCTTTTTCAGTGTTAAATAATCACGACAAGTATTTTTTCTTCTGTTATTAATCAGCAATTATAATGGATTAATAAAACACTCTAGTACTGACTCTAGTACTCACGTAGGTTGCACACTATCGGAAGTACTTCCACACCTCAAAGATCACCAGTCACAAGCACTCTAAGACCCCTCACTTACTAGACGCTTTGCACTGCTAACAGCAGAGCAGCTAACACCAGAAAGACATGCTTCATCAATCGGGGCGTGTGTGTGTGTGTGTATGCATAGTGTATCGAACAGGCAAATTGTTGATAGCACGAAAGTCAGTGGATGAATTAATAGATGCATGAATTAGTGCTTGAATGAGTGAGTGCATGGATGAGGAGTGATTGATTGCATGGAGGGACGGATGCAAGACTGCATGGATGGAATCATCACATGCTTTCAGTTAATAGTCAATCCTATTAACCTTGGCAATGTTTTTTCTTATAGTTTAAAATGCCTGAAACTGAAGTGTTGGTGGCCTTCAGAATAACTCATCTTAGTTTACTAAGGTGTTCCAAACTTTTCTCTAGTACTGAAATTGCAGTTCAGTACATTGAAAGTGGACTGAGATAACCACTGCTGATGGTGAAACTAACTAGTTCCCTTTCCCCAGATGTTTTTTGTATTTTTTTTAAAGAACGTGTCTTTAATGTTGAAACTCTTGTTTTCTGTTGATGCATTACAGAGCTCCAAATCAATTTATGGTTGCATTTTATCTTATTGACTTTATCACATGGCTGCTCCTGACTTAATTATGCCTCTGTTCCAGTGATAAATCTGTCCTGTTAAATCCAGAAGCTAAAGGACAATCGTTATTGATGACTAACAAAGGAAGATTGGAAAGGCAGCATTATCAAAATCTAGATTTATTTTGTAAAAGCTTTGTATCTATTTTTCCCTTTTTTAACTACAGATCAGCTTAGAGATTTATATATAATTAAAGCAGCACTATCGAGCGGCATTTGAAGGCGGCATTCTGAGACATTTGCACTGTATCAGAAAATGGCAACGAAGGTAAACTGTTGATGAATATGTGTTCACGCATGAAAAATACAGCTCTAGAGGGCTGCCCTAATATGGAGAGATCAGCATAATAGTTTTTGTAGACAGAGGCCTATGCTGCAGTACAAATAAGAGGTATATTACATAAAGAAGTTCGACTTGTGTTTTTTCTATGAACTGGAGAAATCGCAGTTTATTAATTTTTTTGTGCCAAAGGACACAGTAATATGTCATGGTTTTTGCAATACTTACAATTAAAGTTGTTCTTATGCCAGCGATGCCAGAGAAAAATAGCTTTATGGCCTTTTGGGTATGTGTGTTGTGAGTAGGTGTCAGTAGTACACAGATCCTACATTTTTGAGGATTACTCATTCATGTATTCCAGTCATTGCTAAAAGATGAACACGTCATTAATGCTTACAAGGCTTAGATTCTCTTCATTTGACATGTGCAGGCGAATTGTAGACTGTTTAATGGAATGTTGAATGCATACATGCATGTATGTGTGTCCTGGTGTAAAGTATAGTTGGCCTGGGTGTACAATAGAGTTTTTATTTTTTAAGTGTATGAGCGCGTGCATATATATATGTTCGAGGCATATGAGCTGCAGAGTACCCACTGTGCATAGATGGCCACCTAGTGTTGGGCCCGGATGTTTGCAGTTGGTTTTGTTGTAGAAAAGTCTTTGGAAGTCACGGGATAGGTGACTCCTCCTTTGGATGATACTGCGCATGGGCATCGGCTCCATCCCCAGATTGGTTTTTTCCGCCGCCGGGCTCGGATGTGTTTCCAGTGCTCCGTGTTGGAAACCGATTTCCTTCGGCGTGCAATCCTCACCAACTTACATAAAATCAGTCTCGAACGCTTTCCTAGTCAACGCTACTCTTCAACACCGAAGATTTCGATTCCGATCATTGTCGACGGCCTTCGGGCCTAACTAGGCCTCGATTCCAGCTCATGAAAAGGACGGCATTTAAAAAGTGTCCTCAATGTGGGTCGAAGTTTCCCCACACCGATCTTCATGAAGTGTGTAACCTTTGCCTCTCCCTGGAGCACGAGGCCAGAGACTGTTCTGTTTGTGCATCTTTCCGCTCCAAAAAGACTATTCGGGACCGAAGAGCTAGGAGAACAATGGCTTGATCTTCAGCTCCAATTCCAGACGACATCTTTGAAGAAGGCATCGACGTCCCAGAACAACACGACGTCGACAGCAACTCCGAGTTAGAAGATTCAGACGTCGGGGACATCACTCCAGCACAGCGGGTCGTAAGTAAGACCGTCGACCCCGACCCTTCCTCGACACATCCAAAGAAGGCCCCGGTCAAATCCTCGCCCTCGGGTGCACACCGACACACTGCTTCTACTGCCCGACCTTCGGGCCCGGCTAAGAAGCTAACTAAGCCTTCAGGCGACTCTGGCTCGAGTCAGCCTTCCCACGGTGCCGGCACACACCTACTGGCACCGAAAAAGACAACGTCACCGGCCCCATCGACATCCAAACCACCTGCGCCGAAGCCTACCGCTACTCCTTCGGCACCGAAACCCAGGTCGGAACCAAGCAAACCCGCTTCGGATTCAAAAAGACCACAGGAACCGAAAAAACCATCGGATCCAAAAAATATACCGGAGCCAAAAAAATCATCGGAGCAGAAAAAATCTTCGGAGCAGAAAAAGACTCCTGCTTCTCCGGTTAAGGACATTGCCAAAAAACCAAGAGAGACCGCTTTGGTGCCGAAGCCTCCCTCCGCACCAAAAGATCGACCTCCTGCAGAGGACTTATTTCATCCAGACCCTGCACAAAAGACTCTAGCCAATCACTGGGCAGATAACTTTAGCTTCAAAAAAGCGACCACTGGATACACCAGTGCCAGCTCCTCATTCAAAGAAAAAGGACATGGCTACCTCGCCTTTAAGACTTCCTTCCCCTCCACACATACCATCACCACCTGCTCCCCTACCACAACATTCCACTGCATCCTCTATCATACCAGACGATTACAATAGGGATGATAGCTCTGATGATATAGGGGCTAACATAGATGACCCATCTATTCCTCCAGGCTCACCTGACCCGTGGGATGATTATAACACCCCAGACGTCCCAAATGTCCCTCAAGATGACATATACCCCTCAAGGCCTTCCCCATCAGAAGACACTATGGGTTTTAATCAGTTGATACACAGAGCTGCGCAATATCATGGAGTAGATATGCATACAGACCCTGTAGATGAAGACTTTCTAATGGATACCTTTGCTAATGCACAAAGGTCCTCATCCATTTTACCAATGCTTACATGAGTGATTAAGCATGCTCCTGAAGTCTTCAAAGACCCAGCCAGAACTCCAGTCATTATCCCTCGAATAGAGAAAAAGTATAAAGCTGCCCCTTCAGACCCAGCTTATATAAAAGGTCCAGTACCACTAGACTCACTTGTAGTTTCCAACGCACTCAAAAGAGCAAACTCACAAACATCAGGTGAAGCTGCCCCACCAGATAAAGAGTCTAAGCTACTTGACGCATCAGGGAAAAGAACTGTGTCTCAAGCAGCAAACATGTGGCGTATTGCCAATACACAAGCATTATTGGCCAGATATGACAGGGCACATTATGACGAATTAGAATCACTAATGCAACACCTCCCTGATAAATACAAAGATAGAGCAAATGAACTTATTCAAGAAGGGAAAAATATTACAAACACCTCTATTCAGTGTGCACTTGATGCAGCGGACACCACCTCCAGGGCAGTTAACACCAGTGTTTTATTACATAGACATGCCTGGCTACGCATATCAGGGTTCAAACCTGAAGTCCAAAGTGCTAATCTTAATCAACCATTCAACCACACCAAAAACTAAGCCTATCTCCACGTCTCTTGACACAGAACCATGGAGAGATCAGACTCCCGGACCCAGCTCAGCTCAACCTAGCGATCTGGCTCCAGAAGTCATAGAGTTCGGTTACCTCAACCTTCCTCCAGAATGCATGAACGTCATTAAAGAAGCCAGACGTCCCACTACAAGAGCATGTTATGCTGCTAAGTGGAAGCGATTTGTAATATACTGTCAAAACAACCACATAAATCCTTTAGATGTGTCTATTCAGCACATCATAGGATACCTATTACACCTTCAAAAGTGTAATTTAGCTATCTGAAAGCGACACGTTAGTGATAGATTCCTTACCTTAGAATATCCCCAGGCGTCAGACTGGATCCGTCAAATTTTGCGTAGCAATACCGCTGCGCGCCGGCAGGCGTCGTCCGCGGCTCCGCGTCCGTCGTTGGCGTCGTTCGCGCCGGAATGATGTTGTCGGAGTACTTAGACGCCGCCCATGCGCGCTGACGTCAGTTCTTCTTTTTTCGGCGCCAGCTAGCGCAGATCCGGAGAAGCTCTACCCCTTAGTCTTTTTTGACTAACTTTTTTGATCTTTTAATCATTTCTTTACTCGAGTCTTCGACTCCTAACGGTGCTGGTAGGGATGCCCGGGTTCAAACCCTGTTCAAAGTGCGACCGACTGATGTCGGTTACGGACCTCCATCGCCGGTGCCTGAAGTGTTTAGGCCTCGACCACGACGACCGTACCTGCTCCGACTGCCGGGCCCTGACGTCGAAAGCTAGGCGGGAGCGGTCCTGCAAGCGGCTCGAGCTCCGGCAGTCGGCCCCGCGCCGCTCCAGGTCCCGGTCCCACGGGAGGTCGAGGGACCGGTTGCGGGGTCGGAGTCCTCGCAGCTCCGGGAGTGGACATCGGTCATCGGGATCCAAGTCCTCAGGTAAGAGGCATGAGAAGTCAGAGGGGCGTCATCGTTCCTCTGACCCACCCCGACGCTCGTGCGATGCGGCCGGGGGTTCGGGTGACCCCACCCACGCGGCTCCGACTGAGTCGCAGGCGTCGCCACTTGCCCCACACCTTCGGGTCCCTGGGCATGGCGCGACGCCGGAGGAGGTCGAGCGGTACCTCATGGCCATGAGGTCCCTCCCTCTTCAGCTGGGTCCCGTGGCGCCTTCGGGCCCAGCGGCCCCGGCTGGAGGCCCTAGCGGGTCGGGTACTTCGGCTTCGCACCGTCGGGTGCTTCGGCCCCGGCGACTTCGGTCCCGGCGCCGCAGGACCTCACCGGATCCGCTTCCAGATCCGGGTCGTCGCCGGTCGACCTCACCGGCGCCGGCCCCGCGGGTGTCACCCCCGGCGCCCCTTGTGGACGCCGTCCCCAATGTTCCCTTCGGTCCGACTCTGGCGCCGGAACGGTGCCGCTGGGCGCCGCTTCCGACGGCCTTTGGAGATTTTTATTTCCATGAGGAGGCCCCGTCTGTTGAACCTGTTCTACAGGAGATGGGTGACGAGGGTGATTGGGAGGGGTCTGCTGACCCTCTGGCAGAGGAATGCCAGTCTCAAGAGGACTGGACATATGAGCTTGCGGAGGCCAGTGGTATTGACACTTCGCCAGACACTGGATTTGTCTCCCCTCCCACCGTGGCTACGGAGGAGGGGGCTGCTTACAGTGTAGTGTTGACGAGGGCGGCCAAGGCCTTAAACCTTGAGCTCCCCGTCGCGGCCGTGAGGACTAACCTCCTCACTGAGGTCCTTAAACTGCAGGCAAGCTCCAATGAGCCACTGCTGCCGTTTAATGAGGCCTTGTGCGACGTTCTTGTGGGCACTTGGTCCAATCCCGCCTCAGGTCTGCCTGTGGATAGGAACGTGGCCAGACGCTACCGCCCGGTTCCGGGCGACCCATGCTTTTTGTCCACCCATCCCACCCCCGAGAGCTTGGTCATCCAGGCCTCTACTTCCCAGACCACATTCCCGACGGCCCCGCCCGATCGGGAATCCAAGAGGTATGAACAGTTTGGGAAGAAAGTGTTCTCGTCCCTGAGTTTGGGACTGCGGTCTGTCAATACCGCATGCCTCTTGGGCCGCTACACCCACACCCTGTGGGATACGGTCGCGGACGTGCTGCCTCAATGCCCGGAGGAGGTCCGGGCTAAACTCGCCCAAGCCCTTGCGGAGGGTCGAGATGCAGCGCGATATTCCATCCGGTGTGGGCTGGATACCACGGACTCACTGGGCAGGGCGATGGCAACGACGGTGGCGGTTCAACGCCATGCCTGGTTGAGGACCGCCAACTTTTCGGCCGATGTCCAGTCCACTTTTCTGGACATGCCGTTCGATGGCCGTCGCCTCTTTGGCGACAAGGCAGACCATGCGCTTGAGCGTTTTAAGGACTCCAGGGCTACGGCCAAGACCTTGGGCCTCTCGGCCCAATGCCAGCAATCGGGTGCCTTTCGCTCCTTTCGTGGGCACGGAAGGGGCGTCCCCACAGACGCTGCCAGCCACGCACCGCAGAATGTTCAGCAGCACGGTGGTGGCCGTGGGGACAGCGGCGAGCCCAGTCCACACCTCCCTCCGCAGCACCTGCCTCAAAACCTTCCTAGTCCGTGTTTTCAGGCCCATGTGACGCCAGTGGGTGGCAGGGTTCGCCATCACCTCTTTCACTGGCGCAATGTCACGTCGGACGGGTGGGTGCTGCAAATCGTCCGAAGGGGCTACTCCCTCCCCTTCGAGGCGACCCCTCCAGCCATGCCACCGCAATGCCACCGAGTATCGGGGGATCATATGCGACTTCTGCAGGAGGAAGTTACGGCCCTCTTGGCCAAGGGGGCCATCAAGCGCGTTCCTGGGCCAGAAGTAGGGTGTGGTTGCTACTCCCACTACTTTCTGGTACCCAAGAAGGGCAAAGGGGGCCTGCGCCCTATCTTGAACCTAAGGAACGTCAACGGCTTCCCCCGGAAGGAGAAGTTCAAAATGCTGACACTAGCTCAGGTCCTAGCTGCCCTGGACCCAGAAGACTGGATGGTAGCGTTGGACTTGCAGGACGCTTATTTCCACATCCCCGTCCTGCCGGCCCACCGGCGCTACCTGCGGTTCACGGTTGGCCACGAGCACTTTCAATTTACCGTGCTCCCCTTCGGCCTTACCAGCGCCCCACGGGTGTTCACAAAGGTGATGGCGGTGGTCGCAGCTCATCTGCGCAGGTTAGGGGTTTCAGTCTTCCCCTACCTCGACGACTGGTTTTTGAAGGCGGGCTCGCCCCAGACAGTCGTCAGCCACCTCCAGACGATGGCAGACCTCCTGCATCAGCTAGGGATCTCCATCAATGTGCCAAAGTCACACCTGTGCCCCTCTCAGAAGCTCCTCTTCATCGGAGCGGTTCTCGACTCGGCGCAGTTTCGGGTTTATCCTCTCGAACTGCGGGTCCGGGATATTCAGGCTATGATTCCACTCTTTCAGCCTTTATCCTGGGTATCGGTCAGGTTGGCGCTGCGGCTTCTGGGGCTGATGGCCTCCTGCATCCTTCTGGTGCATCACGCTCGGTGGCGGATGCGGGCTCTGCAGTGGGACCTGAAGTTTCAGTGGGCCCAGCATCAAGGCAACCTTTCCGACCATGTCCTGATCTCGGAGGGCACTGCGAGACAGCTGCAGTGGTGGCTCACGGACCGCGATTGGGTCAGTGTCAGATCCCTCTCCCTTCCCCAGCCGGAGCACGTAGTTGTGACGGACGCGTCCCTCCAGTGCTGGGGAGGCCATATGGGAGAGGCGGAGATCAGAGGCCTCTGGTCTCCGGCGGAGTCCCAGCTCCATATCAACCTTTTGGAGCTGCGGGCGATTCGTCTAGCACTGAAGGCATTCCTCCCCTCTGTCCGGGGGAGTGTAGTGCAGGTGTTCACGGACAACACCACCGCCATGTGGTACTGCAACAAACAGGGCGGGGTGGGGTCGTGGTCCCTTTGCCAGGAGGCTCTGCGCCTCTGGTAGTGGCTGAAACAGCAGGGCGTGACCCTGGTGGTTCAACACCTGGCAGGTTCTCTGAACGCCAGGGCGGACGAACTCAGCCGTCGGTGCATGATGGATCACGAATGGCGTCTGAATTCGGACGTTGCGCATGGCCTCTTTCAGCAATGGGGAGAGCCTTGGTTAGATCTATTCGCCACCGAAGAGAACGCGCAATGTCATCCGTTCTGCGCGTTGGAATTTCCAAGGCGGCACTCGCTCGGCGACACTTTTCGTCGCGTGTGGAGTTGCGGTCTGTTATACACCTTTCCGCCTATACCACTTCTGCCCAGAGTGCTGAAGAAGATCAAACGCGACCAGGCACAAGTCATCCTTGTGGCTCCGGACTGGGCACGAAGGTACTGGTATCCAGAGCTACTCAGTATGTCAGTCGATCCCCTGGTTCGTCTGCCTCTTCAGGAGGACCTTCTGTCGCAGCAGCAAGGGACGGTCCTCCACCCAAACCTGTCCAGTCTCCACCTCCATGCTTGGAGATTGAGCGGCGACAGTTGAGGCCATTTGACTTGCCTCCTGAAGTCTGTAATGTCATTCTGGCAGCCAGGCGTCCCTCCACTAAGTCGGTATACGCCTGCAGGTGGAACAGATTTGTGGCATGGTGCACAGCAAAGGCTGTGGATCCTCTTGCTGCCCCTCTTTCGGAGGTTCTTCTCTTCCTTCTTTCTCTTGCCCAGCAGGGCTCTGCTCTGGGCACTATCAAGGGCTACCTTTCTGCCCTTTCAGCCTTTCTAAGGCTGCCTGATCAACTTTCTTTGTTCAAGTCCCCTATTGTAAATCGCTTTCTGAAGGGCATCACACACACATTCCCTCCTGTTCCGTTTGTGATGCCTCAGGGGGACTTGAACCTTGTTCTTACGTTTCTGATGTGCGCTCCCTTTGAGCCACTTCACACTTGTCCTCTTCGTCTTCTTACCTTGAAGACTGCCTTCCTGGTTGCCATCACCTCTGCCAGGAGAGTGAGTGAGCTCCAGGCTCTTTCTTGTACTCCTCCTGTCCTTTCTGTCCATCCGGACAAGGTTGTGTTACGTACTAAGCCATCTTTCCTGCCCAAGCTTTGTCACGGCCTTCCATATCGGGCAGTCTATCACCTTGCCCACCTTCTTTCCGCCACCGCATCCCTCTAAAGAGGAAGAGCGGCTCCACCGTCTGGACCCAAAAGGTGCGCTTTCATTCTACCGGGATCGCACACGCCAGTTCCGGGTGGATGACCAACTCTTTGTTGGTTACGTGGGCGCTAAGAAGGGGAAAGCGGTGCACAAGCGGACCATCTCTCGGTGGATCATCTTGTGTATCCAGGCATGTTACTTCTTGGCTAAAAAGGACCCCCCCTGTTGGATTGCGGGCTCATTCCAGCCGGGCCAATGTGACTACAACTTCCCTGGGCCGGGGAGTGCCCTTGCAGGACATTTGCCAGGCAGCTACGTGGGTTTCGCTGCACACGTTTGCAAGACACTACTGCCTGGACAGTCAAGTCCGGAGGGATGGCTTCTTTGGCCGTTCCGTCCTCCAGGACTTTCTGGTGTGATTATTGGTTCGCAGACCCACCACCGGGGTTGGTATTGCTGGGGTATCTATTCTAAGGTAAGGAATCTATCACTAACGTGTCTCTTTCAGATGCACAAGTTACTACTTGTGTAACGATATATCTGTAAGAGACATTAGTTAGTGATAGATTCCTTACCGACCCACCCATCCTCCCCGTTCTGCGAACCGATATCTAGGGTTAAGGTCATCCCCTTTCAGGGCCCTTGTTTCATGGCACCAGTGTTGGTTCTATCATGGCTCTGCGTATCTGGCGCGGAAAAGCTGTGTATCAGAACTCACGTCAGTGCGCATGGGGGGCGTCTAAGTACTCTAACGACGTCATTCCGGCGCTAACGACGCCGACGACTGACGCGGAGCCGCGGATGACGCCTGCCGGCGCGCAGGGGTATTGCTACGCAAATTTTCCGGATCCAGTCTGACGCCTGGGGATATTCTAAGGTAAGGAATCTATCACTAACTAATGTCTCTTACAGATATATCGTTACACAAGTAGTAACTTGTGCTACACATCTATCAGACGACACCTTGCTGCCATTGCAGCATATTTACAAAATAGACAACATCTATCTCTGTTTAGAGTACCTGCTATAAAAGCTTTCATGGAAGGACTCAAAAGAATAATCCCTCCCAGAACACCACCTTCACCAGTGTGGAACTTAAACATTATTCTTACACGATTAATGGGACCTCCCTTTGAACCGTTACATAAATGTGAATTACAATTCCCAACTTGGAAAGTAGCTTTCTTAGTAGCTATTACTTCTCTCAGAAGAGTCAGTGAACTACAAGCATTTACCATTCAAGAACCCTTTTTGCAAATGCGTCATAACAAAGTGGTTCTACGCACTAATCCTAAATTCCTTCCAAAAGTCATTTCACCATTTCATCTAAATCAATCCGTTGAACTGCCCGTTTTTTTCGCCCAGCCACAAACAGTCGCAGAAAGTGCTCTACACACCTTAGACGTCAAAAGAGCATTACTGCACTACATCGTAAGGACACAAACTTTTCGTAAGACTAAATAACTTTTTGTGTCTTTTTCACCACCACATAAAGGCAACCCCATATCAAAATCAGGGATAGCTAGGTGGATTGTTAAATGCATACAAATATGTTACCAGAAAGCCAACGTATGTTAACAATTCCTCCAAAAGCCCATTCTGCAATGAAAATAGGGGCTTCAATCGCATTCTTAGGGAACATTCCCCTAGATTATATATGCAAAGCAGCTAGCACACATTCACAAAACACTATTGTGTAGATGTGCAAACTAAACAACAAGCCACTGTGGAAAATGCTACTTACCAGTATGCATCTGTTCTTGGCATGTAGAGCAGCAGTGTGTAACTCTGCAGCTCTACGTGCCTCGAACGGAAAATGCTACTTACCAGTATGCATCTGTTCTTGGCATGTAGAGCAGCAGTGTGTAACTCTGCAGCTCTACATGCCAAGAACAGATGCATACTGGTAAGTAGCATTTTCCACATATACACACACACATATATATATATATATATATATATATATACATACACACACACATATATATATATATATATATATACACACACACACACACACACACACACACACACACACACATACATACATATATATTCACACACACCTGCATGCCGTGGGATTAAATGTGGCCCAATAACATTATTTAGAGCGATACCGTTTTCTTGCTGTAATTAATGAATAGGTCATTTTAGATTTCTATTCCACAATACACCTTGTATTGCCTTACAGATTGCATGTAACAAATTACTTTAGAAAGGAAAACAGTTAGCCTAATAGTCAGAATATCTCTTCAGTGGGATTTTTCCTTGCTGCTGAATTGTTACCTCTTGCATCTTGCTTTTGGTTAAACTCTTTGTGGAAGTAAATGTATATAAAAAATGTAATGGTGAAGGTAAGGGCAACATAACTCTCTCTCGAGGCTTCACCTCTCGTAAGTCAAGGCCTCTCCTACACTCAAACACACACACACGCAAACACAAACATATAGACACATACATATCTGCATATATATATATATATCACTACAAAATCAAAGGTTACAGTGTAGTTATAGTTAGGAAATAGAATTTAAAAAAACTTGAAGAGTCACTGAAAAAAACAAAGTTTACAGGGACGTTATAGTCGGGCTTAGATTTCACTCATACAAAACCAGTGAAATTCAGCAGTTATAGTTACCTGGGCCAACTGCAACTTAATCCCCCGCAATGCACTGCTTATGACCTCACATATTACATCACTCATGACATGGTCAGTGACATCACTCATGACATCTCAAATGACATCAATGGTGTCATCATGTAATGAGTGTAAGTATTTTCTAAGGGTTCATGGTTTTTAAACATATATAGTAAGTGACTACAAATCTTAATTAGTAAACTAGGTGTACTACTAATGAGTGATACAATTTCTAACATTAAGCAAGTATCTGGGTGACTATCTGTGTGAGAGTGGTTGTCTGGAGGTTTGAGTGGATGTGAGTGGCTGTATGAGGGAATAAGTAGGTGTGAAAGTAGCGGTGTGAGGGCTGTATTGGAGAGTGAGTGGGTGTGTCAGCCTCTGTATGGGTGAGTGACTGTATGGATAGGTGTGTGACTGACTGTGTGGGTGAGTGAATGGGTGTCTGAATGCCTGTATGAGTGGTTGACTGGGTGTGTAAGTGGTTGTATGGGTGAATGAGTGGCGTATTGAGTGGGTGTTTGGTGGACTGAGTTGCTGTATTGAAGAGCAGGAGTCTGTATAAATAGCTGTATGAGTAAGTGAGCAAGTGTGTGATTTCTTGAATGGATGTGTGAATGGGTATGTAAGTGGTTGTGTGGGTGTGTGAGTGCTTGTATGGGCGAGTGAGTGCTTGTATGGGCAAGTGAGTGGCTGTTTTGAGAGGCTGTATGGGTGAGTGAGTGGGCATGTGAGTGGCATTGTAGGTAAATAAGTGGGTGTGTGAGTAGCTAGATGGGTGAGTGTGGCTATGTGACTGGCTGGACAGATGTTACTAGTTGTGTGAGTAGCTGTATGGATGAGTGAGTGATTATGTGAGTGGCAGTATGTCACTCATACAGCCACTCACATAACCACTGAGTGTGAGTGAATATGGACGAGTGAGTGGTTATGTGAGTACTTGTATGGTGTGAGTGGTTGTGTGGGTGTGCAAGTGGATGTATGAGAAGTTATATAGGGGTATGAGTGGTTCTGTGGATGAGGTCATCAGCGATATCACTGACCTTGTCACCAGTAATGTAATATGTGAGGTCATAAGCAGTGCATTGCAAGGGAGTAAGTTCTAGTTAGCATGGACAACTGCTGAATTTCTATGGTTTTGTAGTGTAGTGAAATCTGAGTCTATCTATAACGTTCCTGTAACCTTTGTTTTTTTCGGTGACTTTCTATGGTTTTTTCATGTTGTATTCCTAACTATGTCACTGTAACCTTTGTTTTTTTAAGTGAATTTCTAATTTTTCTAATTGTATTTCTTAACTGTAACCAGTAATCTTTGACAGTGAGTGTTTGGGTGAGTGCATGATTGTCTCAGTAGGTCTGTGAGAGTGTCTGAGTGGGTCCGTCAGTGGGTGTGTGTGTGAATGTCTGAGTGGATCTGGGAGTGGCTGCATTAGTGTTTCACTGGGTGTGTGAATGGGTGCGTGAGAGTCTGAATGGGTCTGTAAGTGGGTGCCAGAGTGTCTGAGTGGGTTTGAGAGTGCCTCCGTAAGTGTGCGAGTCAGTCTGTGAGTGAGTCCATGAGAGTACGAGTCGGTTTGTAAATGGGTGCGTAAGTCTCTGAGTGAGTTAGGGATTGTGTGTGTGTCTGTGAGTGGGTCTTTAACCGCATCGCTGCGGCGGCTTTCCCCGCTGTGCGCGGCGGTTTTAAAAAACCCGCGGTTCATGACGAGCTCAGCTCGTCATGAGCGCACGGCAGGTAACGCTCATGACGAGCTGAGCTCGTCATCAGCCTGGAAGGGGTTAAGAGTGTACATGAGTCACTAAGTGGGTCTATGAGTAGGTGCACGAGTCTCTGAGTGGGTCTGTGAGCGCATGAGCCGCTGTGACTCATGCACTCACAGTGGGACTGTGAATGTGTGAATCTCTGAGTTGGTCTGTGAGTGGGTACATGAGTCTGAGTGGGTCTGTTGGTGGGTGTGTGAGTATCTGAGTGGGTGCATGAGTGTTTCAGTGAGTCTGAGTGGGTGAGTGAGTCTCTGAGTGGGTCTTTAAGTGGGTGTGTGAGTGTCTGAGTAGCACTGTGAGTGACTATGACTCTCACTGGGTCTGTGAGTGGATGCTTGAGTCTCTGAGTGAGTAGCTTCTAAGGGTGCACTGGCAGTAAGCGTACTATCAGCTGATGTGCAGCCAACCATAAATGCATATCATAAATCGTGCATTATAGGCGACCCAGAGTCGGAAAACGTTATAATCAACTCCCACAGTGCTACTGCGGTACACATGAATCAGGTCGTACCCAGCACTACCAGCATGTGAAGTTTTAGACTGATACACATTACCAGTGCCTGCCATAGTCATAAAAACTGTCTTGATGTAAGGAACTCTAACTCTCCTCTTCAGCCCTGGCGCAGCACAGAAGAATCCCATTAATCACCAAAGTGTTTTGATCTGGGGCAGCGATATGCCTGTTATTATTTTCTTGCAAAGCGCCTGTCCACTCTGACTACACAGTGGAGAGGCCGGCCAAAGCTAGACACTCAGGAGGAGGGCAGCAGCTGAAAGATTATTTTTGTTTTGCTGTTGCCCACAGCCACTGCTGCCACAGTCAAGTGGCTCTTGTCTGCATGTGAAACAGAGAGGCTGCATTCTTTGGCACCACCTTACGGAAGGAGATGTATAGCCCTGGGGCCCACTGCCACTCCTAGCCACTGTCTGGCTGACAATGTATTGATCGCCATTGGATGAAAACACCGGAGAACCACCTTTGTACCATGAATTGACTCCTCTGAACAGCGAAGTGTCACTGGGACAACACATTAACAGTGAAATCTGAGATGCTGGCCAGTGCAAGGAAACAGCCTGCTACAGTGAAAGGATCACCATCCAAGCGCAAGCCTCCTGGCAGACACTTATCAATGACTGGAATCAGCATGGCACAAATCAGTCTGCTTCCCCGTGGTTCCTACTTCGGCTTGATGCACGCTGAAATTAGTTGGCGTCCTTGAACCGGGCAGGCGCCTGCAGTTGATGAATTGGTGAATGAATTTTCTATATCACCATTGCGGTCATTTGGTGGCCATGCAAATGTCTTGATGACATCCACTACATGCTATTAAGTAGCTAGATATTATCGTGCAATCATCTGTCTTTTTGCGTGTCTGCACACTGATTCTGGAGGACCTGAATTTAAATTGGTCCATCCCTTCGATTTTAAAGCTGAAGATCTCTTGCATAAGAACACTTTTCAGTCCTGAAGATGACCGTTAAATAATGTATCGGTCGAAACGCCGTCGACGCTTCCCTGTGGCTTAAATTATCACAAGGACACAGTATCTATGTTTATGGTGTTCCTTTCTCCTTTGTGATGTGTATTGTTCTTGCCACCTGTCTGGTTTATATGTATTGTCTTTTTTTACACTAGCTGTTTTCTTGCTTGAGATTATCTTTATGTTAAAAAAAATTTTGAATGGTCAGAATAAATAAATGCATTTTTTTTATACCATGAGGCTGTTGTGAAGGGCTTTTCTGTATAATATATTGGATATTTTTCCAATTTTTTAACATTCTTTTTCCCCTGAGCCTTTTTGTTTGATATAATAATTATCTGTCCCGGGTTCGGGGTTGTGGACAGCCCCTGTGGTTGTTAATCATCCCCGTGGTTCCTAGCACAGCTGGGCCCCAGTTCGAAAATGCTCTCCACTGACTCAGCCTTGCTAGGCAGTCACCTCTGGTTGCGGTAGGCAAGTCAGTACGACAGCAGAGCACTGAAGAGATCTCGTGCAACTATTTTTATTGCTCTTCCAAATTTAGAAAATGCATATAAAATTATGGTGCACATACCTGTAACTTCTGATATTTAATTTTTCATTGTTTTCATTGCTTGATTCTGCTTGCTAGAAAGTGTCACTCATAGTCTTTGAAGTGTCACTCATAATTACACTGAAATCATTAAAATGTGACACATAGCACGCAGCCCCCCTTTCCGGGCCGATTCCGGCCCTGGGGACCTCATCTCCAATGTCCCAGTCCTGTTCCTTGGGTGCCCTGGAGCCTTCCCAGGGCAACCGGTGTGCTATGGGACTGTTTGGGAGCCTCATGGCCCCAGCGGTCTCAGCCGGCTTCCTGCCTCCTGCGGGAACTGGCATTGTTATTGAAACAGGGACCTAGTTGAAATGCAGCATCCTGTGTACCAGAATAATATTTTTATCGGTTTCCCTGCCCTCATGTCTGTGGGTTAGGAAAGAGATGAAGCCTCCACTTCTATCGGGCAGGAGCACTTTGACAGTTCCTACCCACTGGTACCGGAGTGATCGCTTTTGCTTAACGGGAGCTGTGAGCCCCGTCAAGCAAAAGCAAACTGCTATGTCCCGGGTGTAGGCATGCCAGGACATAGCCGGAGCCGGCCCTGGATGGTGGCTGGCCCCCCTCTTTAATGTTAATTGTAGCCCTGGGGAGGTGGTGATCCCCGGGGCCGGAAGTCCACGAGGACCGCCTCTTTAATGTTAATTGTAGCCCCTGGGAGGTAGTGGTCTCCAGGGCTCGGGCCCCCCCTGTTAATTTTATTTATAGTCTTGTGGAGGTAGTGAACCCTGGGGCCCGGGAAGCGGGTCCAAAATGTCCCCCCATATTAAATTTACCATATGCCCCAGAGAAATGGTGTTGGTAACTGTGGCTTAAAAATGCCCATGTAGGGGGTCCACAGGCGCCCCTCCTTTAATTTAATAAAGTTGCATGCCCCATGTCCTGGCCCACCTGGAGGCCTCATTAAAAAAAAAAAGAGCAGGAGACTGGCTTGGGTTTTTTTGTTTTCGAATTCACGATGATATTCACAAATATTTTGACCAAGGATTGGGGATCATAGTATTCTTACCCTGCCCCCTTTTCTTTTTTGTGTGACTCGGCTGAAGCTTGCTTGCTGTCAGAAGCTGGTTCGATGTCGAGAACATATGAACATCTAGGGGTACTTAGACATCAAGACACAGTGCAATGTCTAGAACTTCGATGCTAAGACATCATACAGCTGCCCAAACCAAGACTGTGGAGTGGCTTTCACGGATGAAAGAGTTCAGAATTGCTTCAGAGTCTGTTTTGAAGTGCTCACCATCCAGGCCCACCTCTCCAGTGACCATTCCGGATTCGCCAACACCGGCTTGAGTTCTAATGGAATCTACTCCACCTCCACAGCACTCTCTTCATCCTTCTCTTTCTGTTCTTCCTCTACCAAGGATTCCAGCCTCCATTTCCAATTTCGCCAGTCTCTCACACCGGGAAACAGCCATTACAACGAAACTTTTACAACGAAGTGCTATTACAACGCAACTTTTACAACGCAAACTATTACAACGCATTGCTGTAGGGGGCGCTCTAGGATAGGGAATAGGTTAATTTACTACCCAATAACCTTCCCTAGTGTCCACGGGGACTGGAGTTGGAATAGTAAATTAAACTATTCACTATCCAGCACCCAAAAGCATTATGCGTTGTAATGGCATGCGATGTAAAACCTGCGTTGTAACAGCATGCGTTGTAAAAGCATGCGTTGTAGTGTCATACATCCCTCACACCACAGCCTACTGAGCCAGTGACACATACACAAAAGACACCCAAGATCTCGCTCCCATCACACCAGTAAAAATGCGCCTATAGGTCCAGATCAGGGCCAAGATTGAGATCCCACTGTCTACATCGTTCAAGGTCTCACAGATGCTCTCATTCAAGACGGAGAAGATACTCTACGGCTAAATCCTCCCAATCTTATCATACATCATCGTAAGGATTGTATTTATTTACCTCAACAGATTCGCCTCCACGAATATTGCCAATAGATGATATTAATACCTTCCATTAAGTACTTATCAGGAGAGCTAACAAATTGAATAAAGATGTACCGACTACTACCACATCCACGTCGGTGATCTTTGAGACCCTTCATCAAAGGTCCTCCGCTAAACCACTACTCCCTTTGGAAGCAGAGAGGGAATTCTGTCTGACTCCGGCTGCTATGAAGGCTGCTCCATCATGCCTGCACAAGAAATACTGATGACTACTGCAGCAACATCAGCCCTTTCTTCGCACAGAGTAATTTCAGACTCAGTCATTGTTTCAGCACCTTGAAAGCTTCATGCCATGGCCCGATCTTCTACAGTACAGCCTGATAAGGAGAGCAAGAAATTGTATTCAGTTGGGAGAAAGGTCTGTGCAACCGCTGCAGTTCCCATGAAAGCTGCTAGTGCAACTGCTCTCTTAGCACGCTATGACAGGTCTCTTTGGGACTCCATTCAAAAATATTCATGGACGATCTTCCCAGAGATAAGTGTCAGGATTTTCAAGAGATTGTTAATGAAGGCATAATGGGTTCAAACCAAGTTATCAGTGCTGTAGTAGATTCCTCCACTCAAGCAGCGCATGGCTAATTTCACGGCCTGCCTCTTTGGCACTTTTCTTGGGGACTCGGGGCTTGAAACCAAAGTCCAACATTGAATTCTAAAAATCTGCCGCTTTCTGGTGACACCGTCTTTGGCTCTCATACTGATGAGGAGATGTCTAGGATGAAGTCTGAGTGTGACACTCACAAAGCTGTCGGATTGGAAAAAAGGCAAGAATATAGGCCCTATGACAGCCGCTATTTCCACTAGAGGGTTCAATCTTCTCATTGGTCTACAGGACAGCAATCACCTCAGCAACATAGATATCAACAACAGCACCGTAAAGTCCACATTTGTAAAGCGCACAATCACCCGTAAGGGTCTCTAGGCGCTGGGGGCCGTCGGGAAGATTAAGCGAGCTATTGCCCAGAGTCACCTGGTGCTGGGCTAACCTGCCGCCGGAGCCGGGGATCGAACCGTGGTCCCCAGATTCCAGCGTCAGTCGCCCTGGCCGCGGCGCCACACCTCTCCCTCTAACCGTCAGTCAAGAGGCAGTGGAGGACAGCAATCAACTGCTAAAGCCACTAAAACAAAAGGTGGAAAACAATGAGTCATCTCTTCCCCCTCTTACATGCCTACTCCGGTAGGGGGAAGCCTAACCTGTTTTTAGCAAGAGTGGCAAAAGATAATCATCGACAAATGGGTTCTGAATATTGTAGAGCATGGATACGGTCTCAGATTTAAGTGTCTACCACCATCTATTCCAATGAATAAGTCTTACCTTTTGCAATGGGTTCACCTACATCAAGAAGTATCCATTCTTTGGCAAAAACATGCTGTGGAAAAGGTTCCCCTCTCAACTGAAAGGAAATGGGAATGTATTCCTGTTTTTTTCTGGTGAAGAAGAAGGAACTCCAAAACGAAACAGACCCATTTTGGAAGTCAAAAACGTGAACAAATGGGTTTAGACAGAAAAGGTCAGAATCTTAGCTCTGCATCAGATCTGCTCTCAACTCCATCAAGGGGACGGGCTGTGTTCGATAGACTTGCAAGATGCCTATTTTTACATCACAATAGCCAAAAAAACATTGAAAGTTCTGCGGTTTTATAGTAGGAAAAGATCATTATCAATACAAGGTCCTTCCCTTCGGCCTCAAGTCTACTCCACAACTATCTCCAAATGCAAGGCGGTTGTAGCAGCCCACCTCAGGAAAATGTGAATCTTCGGCTACCCATATCTATACATTTGGCTCAAATAGGCATCTTGTTTTCAGCAAGCAAGCCAACATTATCACCTAACCTTCATGACTTTCAGTCATCTACGTCTGCACGTGAATCATGACAAATCCATCTCAACACCTATTAAATCACTGCATTACCCGAGTGAACTTCCAGACACAGTACTCACAAAAGTGTGTCCTTCTGAGTAGACGATTATCCTGCAGAAATGTTGCAATGTGAAGAAAACATCCATCCAACAGTGAGACAAGTTTCTTCCCTCCCGAGTTCAGTGGCGTTGTGGATCTTCCTAGTCCTTCATGCATGCCTCTTAATGCATTCTTTCCAACAATGTCTTTAAGATCAATGGGATCAGACCTCAGGTGGTGCTGCTCAGGGAATCTCTTCACAGAGATGAATTTCCAACAAGACATTCCGGCACAAACCATAGTGATGGATGCTTCTTTGACAAGTTGAGGTGCTCATTTGGACCATCTACAGATCTATGGCCTGTGATCTCTAAAGGAACGGTTTTACCACATCAACCTTCTGAAACTGAGGGCAGTATCTCTAGTCTTGAAGGCTTTCTCCCATCATTCAGAAAGGACTCTCTCCTTGTTCAGACGGACAATACAACAACCATGCATTAGCTGAGCAAGCACGGAGGGGTGAGATCCAGACCTCTTTCCCTGGAAGTTCAAACAATCTGGAAGTGGCTCATCTCCAGGGATCTCAATATTACAGCAGTACATCTTCCGGGAACTCTAAATTCTCAGGCCAACACCCTCAGCAGTCATACAAGAAAATCGCAAGTGGGTTCTACACGATGCTGTACTTCATGGCATTATCGCAAATTGTTTTTTTTCCCAAAATAGATCTTTTCATAGACGTAGAAAACAAAAAAATGCCCAAGCTTTGCCTCTAGGTTCTACGAACTGGGCACACTAGACAATGTCCTATGGATCGACTGGTCAGGCAAATTTCTTTACGCCATTCTTCCAATTGCCCTACTCCCAACAGTGATCATCAGGTTCTCACACTCAAAAGCCAGAATGATTTTTATTGGTTTGGAGTGGCCTGGGCAGTAGTGTTACATGATTCTCCTCTCAGAGTATCCACACTAGAAGCTGCCGTGCAGATCGGATCTTCTTCAGAAGTTCAGAGGCCAAACTCAACATCTCAATTTTCCCTCTCTGAACAGGGCTCCCAAACTCATGCAATATGACCACCCACACCTTCCTCAGGAATGCACGAATGCCAAGAAACCATCTACTAGAACTTCCTGTTCCTTCAAATGGAAGAGATTCTACAACTGGTGTTCTCAGAACCAAGTCAATCTTCTTGCTTGTCAGGATAAGGCTATTCTTCCATATCTTTTCTATCTCTCTAAAGCAAAATTGAATTTCTCTTCAATTAGAATCTTTTTTCACAATGACTGTTGTGAAATATTTAATGGAAGTCATTGAAATGATGCATCCTTCCCTCCTACATGTTAACACCATCTTTGTGCATGATAAGGACCACAAATTCATCTAAATGGAGTTTACAGATCTGTTGGCAATAACACATGCTTCAGAGAATAAATTATCAGAAAGGTTTTACTATTAGCCTTCTAGTGAAGTTGTACATCGCCGAACACTGGAAGAAGTCACAGACCCTTACGTAATTACCAATCCCCCTCCAAGTCGAATCTGCTGCCTCAGCAGCTCTTCTCTGCAGTCGAAGTAATCCAGTAAGTCCAAGTCCAAAAAGTAGGTGAAACATAGAAAGTTGAAATGGGACTTAACCTCATTCCACCACTCTGTCTGAAGAGAAGTAGTGAGGGCATCAAGGTTTATTGATCTCGTTCAGGATTGATCAGCTGATTCCACAACTGTCCTGGTGCACTCCGAATTTCTTGGGTAATCAGCAATGCTGCAGCAGGTCAAGGTCTTTAAGAACGCCATGCTGCATATGTTTGTCACTCTTATAGCTCCCTTTGGGCCCAAAGTACCCTTGGGTTACTCCATTTGGGTTACTGCTGGTGGGTTTACCCTCTGCACAGTCCCTCCTCAAGTTACACGTGGACTCTGAGGCTGACTTTCACTCCCGCTTCAAGACCTACTACAGGTCCTTCTCCAGTATTCAATCTTTCATAGATTCACATGCTTGTATCTTCCCCGTCGTCATGGTGGGAGTCTCCCGGTATATAATAACCATAGCAGTAGAAGAAAAACTGCCTGGAAGCCATAGAGTAGTGAAACCACTAGGTAACCTCTCCTCCTCATTATTTGGCCCAAACTACAGCCAATCAGCAGCCAGCACCAGCCTACACCATTCCCAGCAGAGCCACCATACCTCAGATTTCCAACCGCCTTCGTGTGAGAAGGAGTCTCCCTGAGCTCTGCTCAGTTTATTCTCTCTTCACTGAACTTTTGACCTTTCACAGTTGGAAGTCAGGTACTGTTCTTTATTATCAAACATTATTTCATTCAATATGTCTGAAAGCTCCAAGAAGAGCCTTTTCAGAGCTTGCAGGTCCTGTGGCAAGGCCAGACTGTATTCTGAAGATCCTCACAAGGAATGCTTGTACTGTTTGTACCCTAAGCATATTCCTAAGGACTGCAAATATTGCCGGACCTTCTCTGCTAAAACACTGAAGGATAGAGAAGCGCGCCTCTTATTATGGCTTCAGAAAAGGAAAACTCATGACTCGGAGTCTGAGGGAGAAGCCAAGGGACACACCTCTAAGAAATTGAAAAGAGGGTCCTCTGAGGAAAAGGGTGAGGTGAAGAAACAAAAATCAGGAAAATCTAAGGAAGGTGAACCTTCTACTTCACTCCCTCCAACTCCTCTCAAGCCTTCCTCAGAAAAGAAGGCTCCGTCGTCGCTTCCGTCGACGAAATCTACTGAAATTCCAGTCAGACCGTCGACGAGGCCGTCGACGACCTCGACGACGACTGTCTCGTCAACGACGACGACGACAATCTCGACGACGACAGCTTCGTCAACGACGATGATGGCGACGACTCCGTCGACGGTGAGTGCCAGACCTTCGTCGACGGCAAGATCTTCGTCGACGAGTATCCCGCCGACGATGCGAATGATTGTCCCGTCGACGGCCCCGTCGACGGCCCGTCGACGATGAAAAAATCGTTGGCGATGCCATCTCCAACAAGAATAACATCAACATATATTTCTATAAAGAGCATTGCTCCGTCGACGGGAGCGTTGACGAGCAAAAAAGGGGAATTTTCTACGCCTAAAATTTCACCCTTGCTGCCCTCTACCATTCTGGACTGTCAGGAATCAGAGGAGGAAGGTTCTTTTGGTGTTGCTTACAGTCCTTCGCAACTCCATATTAAACATCAGGATTCCGAGGAGGAAGACCACCAGGAGGCACAGGAACACTTCTCTTTTACGGATTGGCCGGTCAAAGGCCAGATGAGATACGAGTCATTTTACCAGGCCTACCACTATGATGATGAAGAGGAAGTGGATACGCCTGTGCGGGAAGAGGCCATGTCGGTGCCTATTTCTTTAATATCAGACCTTAGAAGCATGATAGATAGCTATTATCGTCGCTTTCCTGAAGATAATGCTCCTGCGGCCGCTGGAAAAATCTCTCAACCTGCAAAGGAAATACCACTGGCTCAGCCGCCGCCTCCTCCTCCTCAGAAGGAGGTCCAAAACGTTATTACAATTTGTGATGACTTAAATGATTCCGATCAGGACGATCAAGAGGAGGAAGGGGAACTTCCTCAGGATGAGGAAGTTGGAGATGAGTGGGATCAATATATTGCTCCAACGTCCCCGGCTTCACCTTTGCCTCAATCAAGCTCTCCTCCAGAGGACATAGCAAGCTTTCATGATTTGATGGGAAAAGCGGCAAAGAGATTTAAGCTGGATATGCCAATCAAGGAAAGCGAATGCTTCCTTTATGATTTCAAGAAGTCCTCCAGGAAGTCGGTAAGAGCCATTCCTATTATTGAACATATCTGGGATGAAGGGCTCAAACTAATGAAGAATCCTGCATCAGTCCCAGCATCCATACCCAAGC
The DNA here is from genome assembly GCF_964261635.1 of Lissotriton helveticus. NCBI lineage: Eukaryota > Metazoa > Chordata > Amphibia > Caudata > Salamandridae > Lissotriton > Lissotriton helveticus. The sequence continues at coordinate 1,077,589,847 of NC_136071.1, read as the reverse complement.
TGGACAAAAAGTATCGTGCTATAGAGACGGCTCCAGCATGTCTTATTGGTCATCCTCGACCGGACTCAGTTGTGACTCAAGCAGCGCAAAAGCGCTCCAAGAACCCTATGGCAACATGTCTGGTGCCCCCCGATAAGGAGGGCAAGAAGATGGACGGCATAGGTAAACGTTTTGCAGTCATGGCAGCAGCTTCCATCAAGGCTACCAACGCGATGGCCCTTCTGAGCCGATTCAATAGACAGATGTGGTCTGACATCGCTCCATTCCTGTCGCACCTTCCGGAGGACAAGAAAGAGGAGGCGACTACCATCCTGCAGGATGGAGCTAGAGCGGCGTCGGAGTCCATAGACGTGGCAATGGACATAGTGTCTATAGCTTTCCGCCAGATGGCGGGGGCGGTAACCCTACGGAGACAAGGATGGCTCAAGGCTACATCCTTTCGGCCGGAGGTCCAGGCTAAAATATTGGACATGCCATTCGATGGCGAAAGCCTCTTCGGTAAACGGATTGATGAAACGTTACAAGGGATAAAAGCAGATACTGATACTGCTAGATCCTTGGGATCTTTACAGCAAGGTCGTTATCAGTCCTTTCGTGGACGAGGATCCAGAGGACGCTTTCAACACCAACGTTCCTCTTACCAATCTAACCGGTACCAACCTTACAACCAACAGGGATACCGCCAATACTCCTCCAACCAACAATACCGGTCCTCGAACATTTCTTTCCAACAACAAGGAAGAAGAAAGTCCGCCGCCAGAGGGAAACAAGACTCTGGTCGCAGACAGTGATATTTATCAGGCGCCTCCAATTCCTCTTCAGATCGACCAGTTCCACTACCTCTCTCAGTTTCTTCCGCATTGGCAGTCCATAACATCGGACAGATGGGTATTAGACATCATTACACAGGGTCACACCCTGGAATTTTCGCAAAGGCCTCCAGATCGTCCTCCTCTCTGCAGAGTTCATCAACATATGGCAGCTCTCAAAGCAGAGATCTCATCACTCATTCTGAAAGGAGCGATAGAGGAAGTCCCATCAGACCAGCGAGGAACAGGGTTTTATTCACACTTCTTCCTTATAAGGAAAAAGCAATCATCAAAATGGAGGCAGGTACTGGATCTCAGAGATCTGAACACATACATAAAGAAAATTTCTTTCCGTATGCCGTCCTTGCAGGAAATTCTTCTACTGCTCCGCAAGGGAGACTACATGGTCTCTCTAGACCTGTTGGACGCATACTTCCACATTCCGATACACAAAAAACACAAGAAGTATCTGCGATTCATGGTGGCGGGGCGCCATTACCAGTTCAGAGTTTTGCCTTTCGGCCTGAAGTCTGCCCCCAGAATATTCACAAAATGCATGGCTCCAATAGCGGCGCATTTAAGGCAACAAAGTCTCCAGGTGTTTCCATACCTGGACGACTGGTTAATAAAAGGACCATCGTTTCAGGCAACACAGAGATCCCTTCGGATGTGCACAGATCTCTTCCACAAATTAGGCCTTCGGATAAACAAAGAAAAATAATTTTTCTCTTCCGACTTGTACTCTGCAATTCCTAGGAGCAATCTTGAAAACACAGGAAATTAAAGCTTACCCATCAGAAGAACGGGTAACAAAAATCTTGAATCTGACTGCATCTCTAGCAACAAAAAAGTTCACTTCCATCAGAATATTCAAGTCATGACTGGGAATGATGTCCTCTTGTATCCCATTGATTCCCAATTGCCGTTTACAGATGAGACCGTTGCAAGAAGCCCTGGACAAACAATGGGTCCAAGCCCTGGGTTCCTTCGACGACAAGCTGGTCATAACCCATCAGATCAAATGTGCAATGTCATGGTGGGGTATCAGGAGCAATCTAACAAAGGGCCTGGTATTCGAAACTCAATCTCCAAGCTACGTCATGACATCAGATGCTTCATTACGAGGTTGGGGGGCACATCTACAAGACCTAGAGGTTCAAGGCCTTTGGTCTCCTCAGGAGACAAAACTTCACATCAATCTCTTGGAATTGAAAGCCGTCTTCCTGGGCCTTCAGGCATTCCTTCCCAGGATCCAAGGTTCATCGGTCTTAGTGCGAACGGACAGCACGACAACAATGTTTTACCTGCGCAAGCAAGGTGGAACGAGATCAAAACCTCTGTCGATTCAGGCACAAAGAATCTGGAAATGGCTACTGTGTCAAAACATATCGCTGCAAGTGGAACATGTTCCAGGAGTAGACAACTCAAAAGCGGATCTGTTAAGCAGGTCATCCGACATTTGCCACGAATGGGAACTATGTCAAGTCCAGCTGAATCGGATTTTCAATGTGTGGGGCAAGCCAAGTCTGGACCTGTTTGCAACTCGAGACAACAAGAAGTGCAGACATTATGCCAGCAGGTTCCCCCAACAGGGTTCGAGAGGGAATGCTCTTCACCTCCGATGGACAGGGATGTTTGCTTATGCCTTCCCTCCCTTTCCCCTAATTCCCTTATTATTGAGGAAAATGAGATCAGAACCTTGCCAAATAATACTGATAGCCCCAGCCTGGCCGAGGCAGTTTTGGTATACAGAGCTTCTCCAGTTGTCGGTGGAGCCAAGAATTCAGCTACCATCAACCAGGGATTTGATTTCCATGAACAGAGGCCAAGTACTTCATCCGCAATTGACATCTCTAAAATTGTCGGCTTGGAACCTTTTGAGCACGAGTTCCAGTCATTAAATATCACCCCGGAATGTCGTGAAATCTTGCAAAGTTCCGCAGCGCTGTCTACCAACAAAACATATTCCGCTAAATGGAAGCGATTCTGTATTTGGGGCCTTGCTCATGCAGTACATCCTTTGACGTCTTCTCCAGAGCAAATTCTTCCTTATTTGTTGCATTTAGCCAGATCAGGGCTTGCGCACTCGTCTATTAAAGTCCACTTGGCAGCAATATCTAGATACAGAAGATCTCCAGGATGTCCATCTCTGTGGTCTAACAGACTGATCAAGGAGTTTTTAAAAGGACTATTCAGAAGGTTCCCTCCAAGTAAGCGTCCTCCACCCACATGGCAACTTAACACAGTCTTGTCACAACTTATGAAAGCTCCGTTCGAGCCGATCCACAAATCTGAACTGCAATTTCTGTCATGGAAAGTTGCATTACTGCTGGCACTCACATCAGCCAGAAGGGTCAGCGAGATCCAAGCTTTTTCTATACAGGATCCCTTCATACAATTCAGGCCAGATAAGGTGATGCTAAGGACTAATCCGAAGTTTGTACCTAAAATACCTTCGTCTTTTCATCTAAACGAACCAGTGATCCTACCTACATATTTTAAAAATCCTTCTACAGCGGCTGAGAAAGCTCTTCATACTTTAGACATTGGCAGATGCCTAAAGTTCTACATTGAAAAGACTAAAAGCTTTCGCAAATCAAACCAACTGTTTGTCTCCTACTCGGGGCCCAGAAAAGGTCTGGCCCTATCACGTTCCTCCATCTCCAGATGGATTGCATCCGCCATTGTCTTTTGTCAAGAGAAAGCAAGAAGGCCTCTCGACATGAAAGTCCGGGCCCATGATACAAGGAAGATGGCGACGTCTTCTGCATTGCTAGCAGGAGTATCACTTCCAGACATATGCAGAGCAGCGACTTTGTCGAATGTTCATACATTCATGAAACATTACTGTCTGGACACGGAATGGAAAACAGATGCGGCAGTGGGACAGGCAGTTCTACGACATCTTTTTAAATAAGGTACATGTTTATGAATTTTATTCAAATGTTTTTTCTATATAATGTGGTTTTTTCCATCTGTGCTAATATCTGAAATAGCAAAGTTTTATTGTTAGTATTTTTTAATTTGTAATGAGTTCTTTTTCTGAAAGGAATTTATGGCACGCAGCCCCGAGAAAAGAAAGGGGTCTAGCCTAGAAACGCTCTAACTACAAATACTGCTATCTACTCTGATACAAGCATGTGAATCTATGAAAGATTGAATACTGGAGAAAGAACTAGTTACTTACCTGTACACTATGGTTCTCCAGTATTATCTTTCATAGATTCACATGCGCCCGCCCGCCTCCCCGTTTCCATTAGGTAGACCACCTTTTTTATCTCTGGTCTCCTGCATAGCTCACTCTTGGGCGGTAGGAAATCTGAGGTATGGTGGCTCTGCTGGGAATGGTGTAGGCTGGTGCTGGCTGCTGATTGGCTGTAGTTTGGGCCACATAATGAGGAGGAGAGGTTACCTAGTGGTTTCACTACTCTATGGCTTCCAGGCAGTTTTTTCTTCTACTGCTATGGTTATTATATACCGGGAGACTCCCACCATGACGACGGGGAAGATACAAGCATGTGAATCTATGAAAGATAATACTGGAGAACCATAGTGTACAGGTAAGTAACTAGTTCTTTCTTCATCAATGCTGGTCTCGACATTGCTGGCACCAGGGGTTGAGCCCCTGCCGACTACGGCATCTGACCTTGAACCAAATATGTCTCAATCCTGACTGCACTTAACCTATGACTCCACTCTAATGCACCTAGTTCCCGTATGTTCTCTCAGCCTAAACACTTACTCTACCACGGACCCTTATTCAAATATTCCATCATCTTTTTGTCTCCGATTCACACCAGCCTTCTACCACATGACGGTGATGATGGGGATTATTTACCCCACAATACGATGGCAACCATCCTTAAATGGATTTGCAGGAGGCCAGTGGGATTGATGCTTCCCTAGATATGTGGTTGATTTCACCCTTAAATGCCCTGCAGAGGAGGGTGCTTCATTTGCTGTAGTGATTAGATGTGCGGCTGAGCTTCCAGACCTAGAGCTGCCTTTTGTTCAAGTCAAGGCAAATATCCTTTCTCCGAGCCTTTAAGCCCATTTAATGAAGCTCTTACTGGCACTAGGATAAGCCTTGCTGTTGCCCACCTGTAAAGAGATATGTCGCCAGAAACCACAGATCGGTGCCTAGCGACCCGGATTTTCTTACTGTGCATACTACTCCTGAGAGAATGATGGTCCAGGCTTTTATGAGCAAAGGAAATCCTATTTCTTTCCAAACAACTTCTCTGTATCAGTAGTCGAAAATGATTGAGGCATTTGGGAAACAAAAGTTCTCTTTGCCCAGCTTGGCACTGAGGTTGGTCAATGCAGTCTTCCTATTACACTGTTGCATGCATGCCCTCGGTCACATGGCCACACAGTGCTTGCCAGCGGTTCCGGAGGAGTTTCTGGCCTCTTTGGCTCAAGTCATTCAAGACGGCTAGGCTGCATCCCTGTATGACGTTTGGGCTGACCCGAAGCCTTCTAATTGCTTTGAATGAGTTGTGGGTACTAGTGTGGTGCTCTGACTGCCAACATGCGTGGATGCAATCCACAGGCTTTTCGTTTTTCAAAGAATGACATGCAGATTTTGACAGGCCAGATATTCGCAGTTGGCGGAAAAAAAAGAATTGTGAAACACCTTTTTAACTCCTTTCTCAATTTACGTCATGAATTCATTCCCATATTATTTGTATAAGGGCCCATAAGTTAATTGGCCCATATATGTGCTAACCGTCGGAACACATTTGTTAATAGTGATTTTGGTATTCGCCATAGAAATCTACTGCTGCAGATTTTGAGAATTGCAGAAATGTAGTCCAGTAACAATTGGATTGCTCTGTTAATCACTATGGTCACACAGTTTTCAAAGACGCAGGTGGGCCATTTCATTTTAACACATTTACGGTTGGTTTTAAAGTGTAAATAATGTATGTATACTGTAATGATCAATAAACATTCAGTCCGCTCTCTGGCGCTGTACTTATACGGATTTTTAATCAATCGATATCCTGCTAGTTAAACGACCTAAGTGAATGCAAATTTCATGCACTCATTTATTATTTATGCCCTGTTTGTTTGTATTGCCTGAAACATATACTGTGCATGAATTTGAGTTGTCATGTAGAGGCCGTGCAATTATTTGTTACTTACCAAACCTTCTAGTGAGACCCCTGTTGCTCAGACAATGAAGATTAAAGATGATAAAAGTGACTTTAAGAGTGTTCATTCAAAATAATTGCCAGCAGAGGAGGAGTTCTGCTTTCGAGGAAAATTGCCTACTACTTCCAGCAATTGCAGGTTGAATCAGATAGTTGCAGACAGCTGCGAGGGAAAGATATGAGTTGCGAAAGGGCTGAATCAATTCGATTCCGATCCACCCAAATGAAATTATATCGGTCAATAAACCGTCTTTCAAGTGACAGAAATTTTAGTGGGGAAATTTCTCTTGTCAGGTTGCTCGATTTTTTCAATGATTCAATTATCTTGGAATTGTGAAGATAGCATCAAGGACCTTGTCATGACAAAGTCTTTGAATAGAGTTTTCCAATAAAGAAGGCTGGATTTCATGTTTAGCATTGAGTATATTGAATGATGTTTAATGCTGCTTAGAGAGACCGCTATTTACAATGAAAAGCCTAACAAATCCACAGCCTGTTTATTTTTGCCGTCTTCTCAGATTTGATGTTTGTATGACGTTGGCTTTTTTATTATTTATGCTTGCTACTTATTAAACTTTAGCCACTATATGAAGTTGAAAAGTATTGTTCCTTTACAAGGTGATATAATTAATTCGAGACTGCATTTGCCATACATTATCATTTTTTCAATAATAGTTTTAAACAACTCTTGTCATTTTAATATATTTTACATGCCCGTCAGTATATAGAATTCTCTTTAAAAATTGCAGTACATTCACTATGAATTTACCTGGAGACGTGTCCGAAGCTATTTGGCTCTTTTCGAAAAATATTTACATTTACACTTAGGTATTGGAGCAGATGCTTGTTTGCAGTCCGGATATTTCTAGCCCTGAGAACATTATATGATGTGTATGCGCCCTGTCATCTTAGGATGTTCTTCAAGTGCATGTTGAAGCTCTTACGGCATATATAGATTAGGTACACACTAATGCACTACACATGATCATGCACTAGCTGGTAGTTTTGAAGAGCATTTGAACTTTTGGTTGAAAGGCAGTGTACAGTTGGAAGCACCAAACGTTTTTGGATGTGTGTGAAGTTGGTGAAATGTTGACTACATAGATGCTAATACCTGATGGTGGTACAGGAAAGACACCTTTTATGCTGATGAGACGCTGGGTGCCAGAAACAAAATTGTCACCTGCATGGATGGGTTGGACAGGTGGTAAAGCGGATATTGATATGTAGGATGTATGACCAAAACAGAGGTTTAGTAACTCTTCCTATGAAGTGCAGAGATTAGGTGAGAATTTGCAAACTATGCTCAGTGACAAATGGAAGAGGGGCCAATCTTTTCTGTAGTAATAAGTACTTATGTTTATTGAAAATCTTCCCAAGCAGCTTATAATATTAGTGTTGCAGTAGCGAATACATCAGACAGGATTACAAAGGTAGCCATGCCATTCAAGACAATCAACAGTGATCAACTCAATGCATCAGGGAGGTTGACCCAACAGTAATATTGAAAAGGCTTTATCTGTGTGCAATGCCTCTACAAGGGTAATACATAATAGCCATAGAGTAAAGCCCCTGGCACCAATCTAGTTAGAAGGTTCCCCAATGCTGCATGATTTATCACTCAAACATTAGCTTTAAATATACCATAACGTGGATTTGTAAAGCACAATACCATGTGTTTGTTACCCAACTAAATGGTTAGAATGTTTGAATTAGAAATGCGGTTTCAAATTCAACCATTTGTAGCCGAAACATCAGCTTATGAGTTCTGAAAACGTACACATTTTCATTTCGAATACATGCTTCTCAATTTTGAGAGGTGTTTGTATATATAATTGCAACCAAGCAAAGCTTTTAATTTAGTAAAGTATGTTACATAATGTAAAGCTACTTACAGGTAGCTGGAGAGCTACTACTAGCTCGCAAGCTATTGGTTGGAAAAGCCTGCTTTAGAACATGTTGAGAGTATGTGTTTCAGTTGTACCCAATAATGTATAGGAATCTGGGAGTTTCAGCATATGGGATAAGGGACCAGGGCCTGACATTGCTTATTCCCAGATTGTGGAGGTGCTTTAGGGCGCATAAACTGGCAGGTGACTGTAGCTAGAAGTGTTGTGTTCAGTATAGTGAAAGGGTGGCTGGGTATTGTAAGTATGTGTTTGTCTGTGTCTATTGGGTTTTACGCTGCACAGAACTGTTGTTGTAATATGTCAAATGTCAAATGCTTTTATATAGCGCACTTATCACCAAAAGAGGTCTCAAGGCGCTTGAATACACTTGAAGGTTAGAGAATCTTCCATTCTGTTCATTTGCCATGTCATCTTTGTCTATTTTCTTCAGAATGACTCTGCGACTGCTTGTTTCGGTGTTCCCTAGAAAATATTAAGTATCTTCATTTCTGTCAAGGTACCTGATTTAACATCAGTTTAGTTTACCCGTAACATTCCATTTTGCAACAACATTCATCCACTATAGCCTTTCATTGGAAGTAGATTTCAAAGGATGTGGCAGTACTACACTTGCCCCAATTTGTGAGTTGCAACCTTGCAGTATATAATGTCCTATTCATATATGCTGTTTTTCGTCTTTAAAACATTCATTGCCCTTGGTTTTTGTAAAGAATCCAAATCGGGTGGGCCCTTGGCAGATAAGGAGTATGATGCCCCAACTGTAACAACTGAGGTATTTTGCCACGCGTGTCCTGAGACTCCCATACTGTAGAAACCCCAGCCTGGCAGAGCTGTGTAAGGCTTACTAAGGGATGGTGCTGAAAACACTTATGGCTGTCCAGCCAGCGCTTATAAAAATGAAAAGTACTTTATCACACAATGCTGTTTAGTAATCCCTCTACTGAAGAAACCTAAAACTTAATTTAAAAAAAATGCTATCTCGTCTGTTACCATTTTGTGGTAAACTCTTGGAAACCCACATTACGAAAGAGGTGAGCACTATCCTTTTCAATTCCAAAGATCTTGTGCCATTTCAAGCTGGGTTTCGACCACAGCATAGCACAGAAGCAGTGATTACCTTGGTTATAGAGGATCTGAGACGGGATCTTGATGATTCACATGTCCCTGCGTCGTTATTGTTAGACCTATCTGCAGCTTTCAATATGGTCAGCCACAGGATTCTGTTGGATCGACTACGGTTGACTTGCTTCAGAGCAAATGCCTTTAGATGGATAAACTCCTGAAAAACAGACCTAGGCAGTCCAACTAAAACTCTTCACGTACCCAGACCTTAAGATTGAGTATAGAGTCCCACAAGGGTCCTCATTATTTCCCCCTCTCTTTAACATATATATCCAGCCCCTCATAATGGAGCGAGTAGAAAGAGGGTGCCGAATATTGAATTATGCAGACGATTGTCAGGTTTTACTTCAGCGTGACATGTCGTAACATCTACAAGACGAGTTTACGAATATGATGTGCTTTCTCTCTAGCTGGGTGAGACAAAATCCCTTTAAACTAAATTCAGACAAAACCAAAATTGTGGTGCTGGGTAAAAATCCTTCACTACGGACCAATACCTTCTAACCTCCGGACATGGGAATGCGTCCGGTCCCGAAATTACTGGCAAAGAGTCTTGGGGGTCTTTGTTGAGCATCACCTAGCTTTCAGGCTGCACATTAGAGTGGTGAGTTCCAAATGTGTGTTTACCAAAAGCAAGAAACTACCTGCCCCATACTTTCAAACAAGGCCGTAGCAAAGGGTCCTATAATAGATCCACTATCTCCGGAGCAGATCAAGGGCACAGATGAATGATCACATTAAATTTTACAAAATATATAGTAATTTTTTTTTTTTTAAACAGAAATTTCATCAATTTATAAATACACAACATAGTTATCAAAATACGTCATAAATTGGGAAGACAAACATCAATAAATCAAGTCCCACACACCTGCTTCAAACATCACATTCATACCATCATACATTCCCAATATTCATCATACTGACTCACACATCCTTCACACAAAAAATAGTATTAAAAATTGTGCATGACAGCCACAAGATGGTCCCATGACATGGTGGAAACAAATCATCAAGGGGGTAGGGGTAGATACAATCCAGCTGCCCCACACCAATAACGCCAACGCGCATCTCGGTGTGTTGCCCCAGCCGGGGCTACACCTTCATCAGAGCGGAGATGAACAATAGGGTGTGGGACAAAGCACCTGCAAATATGGATGGAAGGAACACACATTTCAGAATAACGACCCATGCTAATAAACTATACATTTTTGATCAAATCAACAAACGCTCCGAAGAACCAGGCCTAGCGGCGCAGGGCACGCCTAAATCTCCGAGTTCACCTGCTTTTTTGTACAGAGACACAGGACACTCTGTTTAGCGTAGACAACAGGATTTATTAGCTGCAGCTATGCACAGTGATACTAGAAGTACACCAATGGTAGGTTCTCAGGAGACTGCCCCTTTACTCCGAGGCTCAGTCTTTTATATTCTTTTACATCTGCATAAGAACACTCCCAATGCGCAAAATTTAAACCAATAGAAAGATATGTTTTTTGGGGAAAAACAAGACGTAACATGATTAAATTATCCACCCTGTTAGAACCGGGGGTCTCTGGTTGGCAAAGGTAAGTACCTTGGCCCAAGTAGGGACCCCTAGCTCCGGTCAGGGCAACGGAATAACCCTCTGAGATAACCCCTGCTCACCCTCTAGGTAGCATGGCGCGAGCAGTCTAGGCTAAACTCGGAGACAATGTGGATAACATTTGCACTTAACACAACAATAATCCCCAATCCACCACAAACTGAGACCACACAGGTAAGTATATTTTTATAAAAATATATAACTTTATCTAGTTTCAGCAAGGTAAATCAAGCAGTTGCACGATAATCACTTCATTATTAAAATGAGGCACTTAATCTTAATGGTGGTACGTAGTTTCAGGAAGTTGTCACATGAAAACAAAATGTCTCAAGTCTCTTCAAATCAGTATTAAACCTAATGCCACCGATTTATAATGGCTACGCTCTAAAAACGAGCAGTCCAAACAATGCCAACATTTAGAAGATATGCCAAAGTTATTGGGTTGACAATGCTCTCCAAATGAGCAAAGAAACAATGCCAGCGTATTTCAACTATGCCCCAATGGTCCCCTGGCTTCAGGTGACCACAAGCGCTCCTAGCGCGTCTCACCCGGTATCCTGAGGGAGGGGGGACTTCTTTCCCCGTGCTCGCAGTGACGCGGGTCCCCCAGGGGCACCTCGCGGGGGAAGGCTCAGTGTGGCTCCCGCCCGGCCGGTCTCCGGACGCTCTCCGCCCGCTCTCGATCCTTCAAAGAGCAGCGGGGAGCAGAGACGGCAGGCCAGGGGCTGGAGCATATACGGAGATCCCTCGGCGAGGTCAGGTCACTTCTTCCTGGGCCCGGCGGTGATCGCGCTGGCTCCTCGGCTTCTTCGGCTGCCTCAGCGAAGGCAGCCAATCCCCTCGCGGCTCCTCAGGCGAGCCTCCACAGCACCCGGGAGTCAGCCAATGGCAGTGCGGCTCCCGGGACGGGCAACGATGACGCTCCGCTCCCTAGGCCAATCACGGCCCAGCACTGCTGATGACGCTGCGCCGCACGGGCCAATCCCGTCGCGGCGTTAGTGAGGGGGCTCGGCTCCCTCCACCAATGGGAGCACGGCGGCTTCGTTCTTCGCCGGTTCAGCGCCGATCAGGATGGCGCTTCCCTCTGAGGTTCTCGGGCCCCGGGCAGCGGCGGTGATACGGCCAGCAATTGTTTTTCAGCGCCCCTTGCGCTGTAGAGGCTCACAGGTCTCCGGTCTGCCCCACACACGTGTCGATGAACACGTCGACTTTGGCCCTGCAGCAGGCTGGGTCAGCGCGGCGCTCTCAAGCAGTAGAGAGCAGCCAATGCGCTAAACAGGCACACCACACGGTTGCACGATCTCCTAGCCACACAGCAGCTTCAGGGGGGGGGGCACAGCAGATTCTTGTAGCCTTGGGCAACCTTTATGTTCCTGGGTTGCAGACAGGGAGCCAGCTCTTCTCAGGCCCTTGGAGATTCAAGCTGTAGGCACAGCACACAGCAAAGTCTCAGCAGTTTCAAGCAGGCAGGGACACAGCCCACAGCAAAGTCCCTTTCCCCTCCTCAGCTTCCAGTGAGACAGCAGAACAGGTCAGCCCTTAGAGCACACAGCAAGGCAATCTTCCTTTTGTTCTCTCGCCGTCCTCCTTCCAGCAGAGGGTCCGTCTTGATTGTAGAGTTTCAGAATCTAATCTTCTGTAGTAAGGGGTCCTTCCCTTATACCCCTGAACGCCTTTGAAGTCCTTTGTGCAAGGGGATCCTTGGCTCTGGAATGTTCCTGGTGTTCTTCTTCCTGACAGCTTCAGGGCCAGAGGTGACAGTGGGTCGGCAGGGGAGTTAGCCAGCACGGTGGTCAGGCAGGCACAGCCCAGCACTATCAGGCTCTTCTCTCTCCCCTTCCCCGGGCAACAGATGTCGCCTTTCACCCCTGGGCTGACTCCAACCCCCTCCGGGGCCCTGCAGCTCCTGTCACGCAGGCATTCCACACACAGGCCCAGGCACACAGAAAGGTTTATACAAAAGAACAGCCACTTCTAAAAATGCTATTCTCAACCCCAGGATCCAAAAACAACCTTCACCAAAAGATGTGTCATTTAATTCTGAGTTCAGGGATATCTTTCATGGATGTTCCATCTTGTTCCTATAGGGAGATAGGCTGGGATCCAATGGGACCAGCCTCCCCAGGCTACCCTAGGGAGCCCTACAGCCCTACAGCAGTGAGCACACAAAGTGGCTGCTGCTCTCTACCAGAGCATGTTACCTGCACTAGTACACGCTCTACCCTATCCATTCACTGCACCCTACCCAGGGGGGTACCTGGAGCCTTCCATAGGGGTGGCTGAGGTGCACAGACAGGGGAGGGTTAAGCCTAGCCAGTGGGGACACTGGCCAGGCTGACATGGCAGTCACTGACTGCCCACAGGCCCTGCGCTGGCGGGCCTGAGTCACCTTTTAAAAGCTACTCATGTGGGTGGCGCAATCTGCGCTGCAGGCCCACTAGTAGCATTTGTCATCACCAGCCCTGGCACACACAGTGCCCTCTACTAGGGACTTCGTGGTGATACAAATATGCCAATTAGGTATACTCAATCAATATGACAATTTACAGAGGGAGCACTTACCCTCTGACACTGATCAGCAGTGGCAGAGGGTCCAAAGCATCTAAACCAGCAAAAACGAAATCCAGCACAGCATCAAAAATACATGAGTCAGAGGCAAAAAGATGGGGGAAAACCATGCCAAGGATGTCAGGTCTAACACACCCCCTAGGTCATGTTTTGACTAACCCCACAGGTGATTTCATAATGGTGTCCCTGAGGTAATCAACAGTGGTAGACATGTTTGTGTATTGCGAAAAGGCCAATTTGCAAGGTAGGATAAGGCGGGGAGAAGGACAATGAAAACCAACATATGGTTTGAGATGAGGATTAGTGAGTCGGACTGATTCCCGGAATCGACTTCACCTCAAGGATAGAGGGGTTGTTTGATACGTGGCAGTACGAAGGGAAAGAGTTTTCTGTTCGCCGCGCTGCCTGAGTCAGGGCAACACAAAATGGCGGTGCAACAGAAAATGGAGTCGGAACCAAATTTCCTCAACTCCTTGATAGGTTCCAGGGACGCAACAATTCAGTTATATATATATATAATATCAGAACTGGAATAGAGTGCTTTAACATAACACATCTGAGACAACAGGATGTTTAAACTCACCATTTATCCAAAACCTCATACAGAGAGCCATCAAAGACGCATTTCAAAACAGACCCGCTCACCCAAGTAAGAACAGGATTGTGACTGAAATGACAAAACACATGCAGTGTAGATACCAGTGTCAGAGAGCAAAACGCCAGAATTAAAAGTGTTATAGCAAGCAATATATTAGTGTTCAAAACCGATCCCCCAGGTGATCAGCTAGATTAACATATGATCTCTTTAGAGAGAATTTTAAACATGTCTTCCTGTATCCTTTGTTTTTTCTTCCAGAACCCTGTGGAGAAGCCTTATTTGCTCGGTTTTTCCTACATCGCCTTCAGTTTAGTAAGTACTTATGGCGCTTCTCGCTTCCCTAATTATGGGTAGGCTACCTGAGATCATATGTTAATCTTGCTGATCACCTGGGGGATTGGTTTTGAAGTCTAATATATTGAATTGAAAGAATATTTATATAGCGCCTAACTACCCGGAGGCCTTGTAGCGCTTCAGAACTAAGAGTGTCAATTCAGTGAAGACTACAATTGAATTGAAAGAATATTTATATAGCGCCTAACTACCCGGAGGCCTCGTAGCTTGCCTTGCTTGCTATATCACTTTTAATTCTGATGTGTTTTTATAACTATGTTGTGTATTTATAAATTGATGAAATGTCTGTTTAAAAACAAATAAAATTACTATATATTTTGTAAAATTTGATATGATCATTCATCTGTGCCCTTGATCTGCTCCGGAGATAGTGGATCTATTAAAGGACCCTTCGCTAGTGCCTTGTTTGAAAGTATGGGGCAGTTAGTGTCTTGCTTTTGGTGTTCAGTATTTCTCCTGCTTACCTGCCGCTATCTTGTCAGGGGTCCCCATTCTTATTAGTAGTTACCAAATGTGTGTTTATGCTGAGAACAATTAGAAAGTGGACGACGCGAGAGAACCGGGCCACAAATCCGGGCCACACACTCAGGTTGTTCCTGGGCAGCCGGCTTCAGAAACTGGGTCTACTCCACACTTCTCCGAGTTTCCCAGAGCTGGAGCAACCCCTGCCCAATTCTGAGAATTTTATGAGGCCATGCACATCATCTTTGGACGTCCAACCCTCTGGAGTGCCCTAGGTTCCCCTGGGTTTGGGAGGGTCTTCAACTGGGGCCGCACCGGCGGGTCTGCCCTCAGCACTAGTCGACACCTTAAGATCCAATGTTGGATCCGAATTCTGGCAGCAACCAGGAACACATAGCCTGAATTGAAGATTGAGCACTGTTTCCCTCAAGGGTCTTCTTCGGAACATGACTGGAGGGAATCTGATGATCCCTATGGCTAATTTACCCTAGAGAAGCGAGTCCATAGCCGACGACAACTGGGTACGAGGACCTGGCTGATGCCAGTGGTCTGGACACCTCACCAGACACTGGAGTCTTCTCCCGTCCCACGGTGGCTACGAAAGAAGGGGCTTCTTTTGCGATGGTAGTTTAGTGGGGGGTTGAGGTCCTGAGCCAAATGCTGCCCACTGTCGAGGTCAAGACCAAAGTCTTAACAGAGGTGCTTCTGCCTGGAGTATCTCCTTCAGAACCCTTATTATCCTGTAACAAAGCTCTCACTGATGCCCTGCTCGGGCCCCGGGCCAAGCCCTTCACAGGTACAGGACCATTGCTTGCTGCCATCGCCCCCCTCCCAGGGACTCAGCCTTCCTCTCCCTGCACCCCACCCCTGAGAGCCTGGTAGTCCAGGCACTGCTCTCCATGAACACTACATTTTTATTGCGCCATTATACCCATACTGAGTGGGATACGGTGGCCCAAGTGCTGCCTATGGTTCCCGATGAAACTAGGACCATACTTTCTCAAGCAATTGCTGATGGAAGAGATGAAACGAAATTCATGGTCAGATGTGGGTTGGATACGACTGACACATTGGGAAGAGCTATTACTTACAAGGTGGCGCTCCAACATCCTGCCTGGTTGAGGAATACTGGCTTTTCTGGGAATGTCCAGGGATCCTTTATGAACATATCCTACAATGGGACTCACCTCTTTGTCGACCGGATGGATTCGGCCTTGGAGAGATTAAAGGACAGTCATGCCACTGCTAGGTCGTTGGGGTTTATAGTGGCCCCATGATAGCCGCATTCTCCCTTTCACCTTTCCACTGCTCTGGTAGGGGCTATCAGATGCATTAATTTCCCCCTAGTCACCACAGTGAGCAGGCACTGTCCTTTCCTGGCCGTGGACGTGGCTCCTTCGTGGCTAAAGCCAAAGGTATGCCCAATCCACAGTCAAAGCCTCTTTAATATAACATTGATCCAGCATGGGCCCCTGGTTGGTGGCGGAATCCGGCACCATCTGACCCAGAGGCGAGAGATCACCGCAGACAAATGGTTGCTTCAGATTGCCCTACAGGGTTATGCTTTTTCCTGCCAACAGACTCTTCCACCATCACCCAATCAGCTGACGGAGGAGCAACTTGCTCTCTTGCGGCATGAAGTACTTGTCTTTCTGTCCAAAGGAGCCATCAAGAGGGAGCTAGTATCAGAAGTAGGTCATGCTTGCAATTCCCGTTAATTTCTGTTGCTGAATAAGGATGGAGACCTCTATCCTATCCTATCCCTGAAACTTCTTAGTTGCTTCTTGAAGAAGGAAAAATTCAACGTGCTCACCCTGGCTCTGGCCTTATCTGCCCTTGACCCTGGGTTGGATGTGCTGGACGCCTAGTTACACATTCCTGTCCTACCTGCCCATAAACGTTACCTGGAGTTCACGGTGGTCCAGGAGCATCCTCAGTTTGCTGTACTCCCTTGTAGTCTTACCAGTGCCCCTTGGGTATTCACCAAGGTGATGACGGTGGTTGCAGCACATTTGCAGAGGTTGGGGGTTGCAGTCTATCCCTACTTGGACAATTAGCTGTCCTTTCCCATAGCCAGACTACAGCTGATCTCCTGCACTCGCTGAGGTTCATTATCAACGTGCTAAAGACATACCTGACTCCCTCTCAGATGATCCCTTTCATCGCAGCTGTTCCAGAAACAGTGCAGGTCCGGGATTATCCTCCAGAAGAGCGAGTCCGGGATATTCTGGCTATTATACCGATATTTCAACCTCTTTCTTGTATTTAGTTAAGACTGACTTTGACGCTGTTGGGTCTTATTGCCTGCTGCATCCTGTTGATGAAGCGTGCCCATTGGCATATGGGGACTCTGCAGTGGGTCTTGAAGGCTGAGTGGGCACAGCATCAGGGAAATCTCTTCTACCTGGTCCAGATATCAGAGGGAACTGCAAAAGACCTGCAGTGGTGGCTCACTGACCACCATTGGGTCAACGGCAGACCTCTCTCTTCTTCTACCAGAGTTCACAGTGGTGTCACTTTTGGGTTGGGGCGGCTATCTGGGAGAGATGGAGCTCATAGGACTCTGTGAAGTATCACTTCCACATCAGAGTGTTGGAACTGAGAGCAATCCGACTGGAACTGAAAGATGTTCTTCCTTCCATCAAGGGAAGTGTAGCTCAGGTGTTCATGGACAATATCACCACTGTGTGGTATTGCAACAAGGAGGGTGCTGTTGTGGACCCAATGTCAAGAGGTTTTGCATCTCTGGACATGGCTGCAATGTTATGGCTTATTCCTGGTGGTTCAATATTTTGTGAGCTCTCGAACGCTAAAGCAGTCAAACCCAGCCATCGATGGCCAGCGAATCATGAATGGCATCTCCATCCGTTGATAGTGCACAGTCTCTTCCGATATTAGGGAGTGCCTTTCTTAGATCTATTTGCCACCGCCAAGAATGCACAATATTAGCACTTCTGCACAATGGTGTTTCCAAGGCAGCTCACGATCAGAGACTCATTTCATCTTGAGTGGAACTCAGGACTCTCATGCACCTTTCCGCCAATAACACTCCTGCGCAGAGTTCTCGAGAAGATCAAGACCAGCCGGGCCAAATTATCCTTGTGGCTCCGGACTGGGCATAGAGAGTATGGTATCCCGAACTCCTGAACCTTAGCATCTGTCTTCCGATCTGGCTGCCTCTTTGAGAAGATCTTCTGTTGCAGCAACAGGGAAGGGTCCTGCACCTGAACCTGTCTATTCTCCACCTTTATGCGTGGAGATTGAGCAGCATCAGTTGAATGTTTGATCTCCCTACTGAAGAATGTGATGTCATTCCGGCAGTGAAGCTTTCCTCCACTAAAACAATTTACGCGTGCGTTTGTGGCTTAGTGTGCATCTAAATTTGTTGTTCCTCTGTCTGCGCCCTTCCCTAAAGTTCTCTTGTTTGTTTCGTCCCTATCCTGGCAGGGCTTTGGGCACGGTTAAGGGATATCTTTCCATCGTTTCCACCTTTCTACGGTTGCCTGACCCACCTTCCCCGTTCAAATCACCTGTTGTACCAAGTTTCTTTAACGGTTGAAACCATATGTTTCCTTTACACCCTTCATTATGCCCCAATTAGACTTGAATTTATTTCTCACCTTCCTCATGTGTTCATGCATTGCTGCCCACAACGGCACATCACTATAAAAACTGTCTTCCTTGTGGCAATAACATTTGCCTGGAGGGTTAGGGAACTACAGGCAATTTCTGTTAACCCTCCCTACAATTCATTCTTCCCAGAAAAGCTGGTTCTTAGAAACAGAGCATCCTTATTGCCAAAGGTAGTCACACCTATCCACCTTGGCCAGAATATCACCCTGATTACCTTACACCCCCACCTCTCAGCCTACTAAGCATGATGAGATACTCCAGCGCCCGGATCCAGTAAGAGAGTTATTGTTCTAGATTGGTTGTACCAAAGACTGCTGAGTGGAATTTGTGGGGGCAAAGAAAGGGAAGTCAATTCAGAAGAGAACCATCTCTTGCTGGACCATCCTATGCTTTTAGATCGGCTACTCAATGGCCAAGAAACAGCCCCCTGAGAGATCAAGAGCTCATTCCACTTGAGATACAACTGCAAATACTGTGTTGGCTCGAGGGGCCCCAGTCCTGGACATCTGTCAGACCGCTATGTGGGCTTCACTACCCCCATCCTCCCCTTTCTGAGCATCTTCTTACAACATGAAATAGGTTCTTCAGGACCTCACTTTGGCACACTAGTCTTATCTCCACCACAGCCTGGCTACATGCTTCTGGTGCGGAAGAACAGTGAAAAACTGAGGTCAGGACACTGACCTAACGTCTATATAGGCACTGCACACGCCACTTACGGCGAGGCAAATTATGTCATGCAGAGCTGACGTACACCACCTACTGGTGTGCAAGGGAAAATGTCAGAAATGTACTGATCCAGTCTGACGCCAGGGGAATATTCTATGGTAAGGAACCTGCAGCTAGGTAGAGTCTGCCAGCATAGACATTGCCAAATGTAAGTACTTTGTTTTTCTAACTCCAGGACTGCCGATGAATTGAAGTGAAGTCCTATCAGGTCACTCTTCCTTCTGCTTAGGAAACCTAGAGTGAAAAGGTGAAAAACCAATCAATATACATGAGCTGTGGAAATTCAGTTTAGAACAAACAGTATATAGTAGTAGTCCACTTGCTTTTTTCAACTATGCAAAATCAGGAAGATTGCCCACCTGTTAACTCACGCCACTCTCATACAGGTAGTGATCGCCCTGGTACGTTCTCATCTCGATTTCTCTAATTCCATCTACCTCGGTTTGCCACTGTTCTTACTTAAACTTCTCCAGCTGGTGCAAAACCAGGCTGCGAGACTAATCCACAAACAACCAAAATTGCAATCTGCCAAACCTCTATTAGCAAAACTTCAATGGTTCCCAATTGCACTACGCGCAGCTTTTAGGACGGGATGCCTAATCTTTAAGGTCCTTCACTGTAGGAGCCCCAAATTTATCAGCTGCATGATTTCGAGGCATGTCCTGCTCCGCAACCTGCTCTCAGCACATCTCCAGCTGTTAACTACGCCCACCGTTAAGCTCAAACGCCAGGGAGGGTGCAGGTTCTCCTACTGGGCCCCAAATTCTGGAACTCTTTACCTCTTGTGATCCGATCCTGCAACAACGTCCTGGGGTTTAGAAAAATTCTCAAGACTTGGTTGTTTGAGCAGGTTCATGCGTAATCCGTTGCTGCCTTGATACTGTCCAAAGTAAAGCGCCAAGAAACCTCCCGGTGTACGTGTGATATTGAATTTTTTATTAACATAACAAAGAATTAATCACTTCTGACAATCAGCATGAAACAATTTTAAAATGAAGGTATCAAGAAATCTAGATATTATGTTGCACTTATTTATTTGGTGAACAGAGTTCCACAACAGTAGCAGTGCTCAGTGCTGAGGATGTTAACACCTTGCCTGCGGCGCCGATTCTCCCCCGGTGCTGAACATTCCATTTGCAGGTGTGGTCATGACGGAACCATTCCGTCATCCGCACAGCTCAACCGTGAGGCATGACGGAATGGTTCCGTCACAAGCATCGAAGGGGTTAAACACTCAACAAAAGAATAACTGACTTTGTAAACAAAAAGCAAACAAACTGGCATGATGATAATCTAAATGAAGTAGTTTTTCTCAAGTATAGAAATACCATCATGGAAGGCAGTTGCATGTATGTTTATAGGTCACTAAGTCGATCTCTTTACAAACCTCTCAAAACATCAGTCATCATCCGGATGACAGCAGCACCAAAGAGAAGCCCAAGGCAGTTAGAGATTTTCTACTTTGAAGTTCACTTAGCAGAAGTAATCCATCCAACATGGGAGCAAACCTAGCAGACAGGCCCAGACAAGCATGATACCTGCTGGACCTAAGGCCGTCATACCCAGGGGACCACAAAGTGTGGTGCTGGGCTCGTACTGTATGCATAAAAATCATCATTTGGACTGAGGAGATGCAGGTAGCAGAGAAATGAAGTTTGAATGATAAGCAATAATAAGCGTTGCACGACTACATCTTCAATAGTTTACCTGTGTAGAAGAGGTGTATTAATTAGAACAATATGTGCCGCAGGCAACAAGAGAAGACAGCCACTATACTACAACCATGAAGGCATTCCTTTTTAATTTTTTTTGTTTTTTTATTTAAATGGATGACCCTCTCTCTAAGTGTGGAACACCTGTGTGAATCTACTTGGAGCGGTGCCGAAGTTCAAACCAGCCCAGGCAGGCCGGTTCCTATCCCACCCAGTACACTTGCCAGTTCCAACTGTTGAGATCGTTCTTCTTACCCTTCCCATCCACTGTCAAAGTAGGCAGGAGCTGTTATGTTGTGTGCTTTCCTCCCCCAGACACCGGCATGGAGTCTGGCCTCCCTGGGAACTCTTGCAAGAGGAGCATGGTTACCTACACAATTCCCCTGGAGGAGTTGGGAACGTTAGCAGAATGTGCTCTGCCCTCTATTCTCTAGGGATGTCGCACTTCTCTGAGTGAATTAAAAGATGAGGCACTATGCCACTAGCACCTGTTCACTGACATTTCCAAGAAATCGCAACAAAATACGGCTATGTCCTACCCTGTTGGGCTTAGAAGGATGGTGGGAGTTGCTTGGTGGTGTGTTTCAACTGCTAAGAAAGTTTGTTTAGGGCCACCTAGCCTCTAAATGTTTCTTTTTCCTTGTAGCAGAGTTTTTCTTCTGCTGTCCGTATGGTGAGGAAAGCACTTTTCTTGGAACAAAATGTTCTACCTCTCTCTTTGATGAGGAGGGTCTGTCATCCTGCCCTTTTAGCGCCTCATGCCCTGCTTGTTAAGGCTTATTTGCATCACTCAGTTCCTGCTCCTCATTTTGGTGTCCTGGTAATCTCCTTGGCCTGCAGTTATCTCTTCAGCAGACTGTTGCCCAAAACAACACAGCCTGCCTACCGTAGGCCCCACAGCCACCTAGCCAGGACATCTGTCTGCGGCACACCTCTAGTGGTACCCACCAAAGAGCCAGTCCAAAGACGTTCTTCAAGATCCTTTTACCAGGATCCCCAGCAGGTCCAACTGGTCTTCCACAGAGAGAGTGGGAAGGTCAATGCCACTGGCCCTAGTGACACTGATCCAACAGAGTCCACATCTGTACCAGTCCAGAATTTCCTTTCACTTCAGAAATATTTCATTCATTCCTTCAGTCAGGGTCCTTCCTCCTTTGTTTTCTGCAGATTCAAGTTTATCTCAAAGTTCTTCCCTGGTAAATGGTTTTAAATGTAGAGATTGAAGGTTTTAGAAGGTAGGCATCTTTTGCTGATCTCAAGATGCCACATCATCTCTTCACCCCTGAGCCATTCCCCTCCATAGTATTTTGGTGGTTTACCAAATGGCAAACTCAAGCTTTGGTCAGCCACGGCACCTCCAGAGCCTTTAGCTTGTCCCTTAATTGACACATCATGCTGGGCACTTCCCTCCAAAACATCAAAGGAGAGCCTCTCCAGGAGTGTTGTTAGAGGCCTTGTTGATTCCCCTTGTTTCTGTGGGATTGTGGGGAAGGGCACTAAGTGTGGGTTAATTAGTTCATGAAGTTTTTCCTCCACTATCTTGCTATCCGAAAAGATGGCTCGCCGCTCTCAAATTGGCCTTTTGTCTGGAGGATATGTTACTCCATTGTCTGGCCAGAAGAGTAACTAACTTGACCTTGTAGGATCGTTAAAAGCCCGAATCTCATTAGGGCTGATTCAGGAAAATACTGCAACACCCAGACTACATGAGTGAGTGGAAATATGACCACATTTCTTATATATGCACTCAGAACCTCTTTATACCTATGGTAAGAGACTCTAATCTTCGCGCTACATTTAGCAAATGCAAAGTTTATATTTTTGTGCAGCTTTCAACTGCAGTGTGAATACAGTATAGCAATACAGATGTGATCCAAAGCACTACAAACAGTAGTCATAAAGGACTTCCTGCTTATATTGCTTTTTGGATGGACAGTTAAATTATAGGTCACAATCCATGTATTAAAGGTTGCACCTGCGAAAGGCTACCTGTGTGCATATACTGACCTAATTTATTGAAGTAGTCCTCTCGATGAGTCTGCACATAGGTGCACAAGCATGTGTTCGTTTGTAACCATTGCAGAGCCTCTTGCCTCAGCTGCTCAGAAGCAGACCTTATATTTAAAGACAGTATTTTGTTTGTTCCATTTCACAACCGCTTACAACGAGGAATACTCAGTGAAATCAACAGCAGAGATCCAAAAACTTGTGATCTAAAATTTCCAAAATTTAAAGGGGGTTACAGCAGGTCAGAACCTACTTCCGCGCAGTTCCCGCATCGTGGTTATTTCCATGATATAGTGCAGAATTTCTATAATACTTCAAGTTTGATGAAAGATAGAAATGGATAATACCTAATGCCACTTCTTAGGGCTATTAAAACTCCACATGTGCACCTTGACATTTGTCTGGCTTTTATAGTGTCTTGTAACACTGAAACGCCATGATAATTTAATATGTTAACTCAAAATTAACTCCTTTTTAAGATAGTTTTCAAAACCTCCTCTGCATCCCATACATATTACATCTTGGGATGTCTGCTTCCCAAGTAGCTACCTCAGCAATTTGCTGCATTTAAACATTGTCACCTCTCGGGTTCAGTAGGTTTTACTGTGCCAGACTCAAATTTGGTTTAAATAATACTTATTGGATGTTAGAAAATTTATTTTGATATTCAAATATCAAATGTATTTAGAGTAACATCCCACCCACTGAAAAATACCATGGGGTGTTACTGCTGACCCATCCACACTGTAACACCATAAACTAATCACCTTCGCTTCATCCTGGAATTTTGTTGTTACCGGACAACTTTAGCCCCTTATGTATACGTTTATATGCAACACTGATTATGTTCTTCTTTGGTGGTTGCTTGAACAATAAACTAGCTCGCTTACCAAGATGTTAGGTGCCAAAGGCTTTTGGGGCAAGTCAGTTCTAGGGGTGTGATCAGTCCAGGTTTTCTTGTTAGCCTTATCTCTGCCTTGAAAACAGTATCCTAGCTTTCCTGGGCCTAATCACAACCACAATTTTGTGGCCTCATTTTGAAAGTCTTAAGTGTGAATTATTCCTAGTGTGTTAGTATTGTTTTGGTTGATTGGTGGGGTAGGTGATAAGATCTTCCTTGTTTGGAGTATAAGGGAACTTTTAACACTGTTTGAGACGCCCAACAATAAAACCACAGAGCATGCTAGGGTTTGTAGATTTGCTGTTGAATTATCAATTATTTTCACTGAGGAAGAGGTTTATGACATTACAATTGTCTGTGTAGTGCGGAGTAGGAGTGCCAGACACACAGTTAATGTAGTGCTTGATTGTATTGAAGAGCATTCTGCTTCTTTTGGCACCTACATGGATGATGTTTGCAGCGTACTTGACAGTGGATGATGTGATGAGTTGTGTAGAGGCACTTCAGTATCGTAGGTTGCCAAGGATTCTGGTTTTCTGAATATTTCTTACCTGTTTGTCTATATGGAATGCTTGTTGTGTGTGAAGTCTTTGGCGAACCAGAGTGCTCAAGGGCTCAGACTGCACTTTTTTTTATTAACCACATCAGCGCGGCGCAGATTCCTGCGCTGTGCTGAACGTTCTAATGAGCCAACGGGCTCATGACGGAATGGTTCTGTCATGAGTACAGGCCAACCGACGCTCATGACGGAACCGTTCCGTCATGAGTACAGGCCAACCGACGCTCATGACGGAACCGTTCCGTCATGAGCACAGGCCAACCGACGCTCATGACGGAACCGTTCCGTCATGAGCATCGAAGGGGTTAAGGTGTTCATATTGACCTGGTTTTCCAAGAATTCGCGGAAGTCATTTAGGAGTGTTCTAAAGTGAAGATGGCAGGGTTAGATGATGAGTTTGAGCTAGGTTGTTAATGAAGGAGAAGTCTTTAAAGCATCTAAAGATGCGTTGATCTCTTTTAGTCATCAGTGTTGGTTGTATGCTGGCCAGTAGATTAATCCTCAGCCCACCCAGTCTTCATCTCCTTCTAGTGCTCTTTAAATCATAGATTGACCAGAGGAGCAGACACCATCTTAAAACAGATGTGAGCATCCTTAGTTCTTGGCCTGCTAAGTGACCATAGAGCAGACACCATCCTAAAACAGATGAGAGCATCCCTTATTCTTGGCCTGGTAATTATTTGGCTCATGCACCTCTACATCGTATTCTACAATTTAGCAAGATTGTGTCAATCTGATAGAGACTTCTAGCTGCACATTCTGGAAACTTTTTGTGAGCAGTACTGCCTTCCGGTAGGTGGCGTCATTCAGCTCCGCATGGCGTCATCCGCGTCGGAAGTGACATTCGCGGTACCTATATAGGCACCACTCATAGTACGCTGACATCAGTTCTTTTCTTTCCGTACCAGCCAGCGCATATCTGAGAAGAGCTACCCATTAGTCATTTTTTTGACTAGGTTTTTTTTAACGTTTTATCAAAGTAATTTTTGAGGTTTACCTCCTGGTGTGGCAGGGATGCCCTCCAAGAAGCCCTTCTTCAAGCCCTGTGGGGCATGTCGCCGATGGATGTCGGTGACGGGCCTGTACCTTGTATGCCTTTGGTGTCTCAAGCAGGGTCACGACCCGAAGGCCTGCTCTGACTGCCGCACCATGCACCCGAAGGCCTTGAGGGTGTCCTCCCTCAAGCTTATGGCGTCTTGACGTGCAACACTGCGACGATCAGGGGAGCGGTCGCGGGTCCCAAAGTTGTTGCATTGGAAATCGTTGAGCCCTTCGGGTATGTCCAAGTCTCACAAGAAGAAGTCGAAGCATGCTTTGACTTCACCTCGTTTGTCAACCGACGAGATTAGGGAGAGTCACCACTTGAAGCCTGGCTCCATGGTTCAGCCAGCATCTGGGTCGGCTCCGATTGCCCGCTGCCACCGTTTGCTCCAAGGGACCCAAATTTCCTCACCCAACACCCTACCCCAGAGAGCTTTGTGGTCCAAGCCTCCAGGTCCCACATAAATCCTGGCACATTCCCTATCGCATCCCCGGACAGGGAATCCAAGAGGCTGAACAGTCTTGGAAAGAAAATGTTTTCTTCCAGCAGCCTGGGACTGCAGTCTGTAACACTTTGTGTTTTTTGGGGTTGCTATTCCGACACATTGTGGGATATGATTGCACTGGTGCTGCCAACGGTCCCGTAGGAGGCCTGGGCCGGGCTGTGTTCTCTCAAGCTGTTGCTGATGGAAGTGATGGAGCGAAGTTTATCTTCCGTTGTGGACTTTATACCACCGACTTACTAGGCAGAGCTGTTCATTTGACAGAGGCCCTGCGACGCTACGCCTGGCTAAGGACGACTGGCATTTCTGAGGATGTCCAGTCCTCACTCATGGACATGCCCTTCGATGGCTCTTGTGTCTTCGGTGACAAGGTGGATTCGGTGTTGGTATGTATTAAGGACAGTAGGGCTACGACCAGGTCCTTGGGCCTTTTCAATTGCCCACTCATCACCCTCAATCCACTTTCTGTCCTTTTGTGGCCACACAAGGGGCGTGAAACCTTTCTTTACCAGTCCAGACACCCCAAAGCTCAAGCTTTCCAGCCTCAGCGTGGCCATGGTTCCTAGTGGTCCCCTGGGTCTGGTCAGTCCACCATCCCCCTGCAGTGACAGTCTCCAAACCCTCATAGTCTGCCCACTTATCATCCTGGACATCCAGTCGGCGGCAGGATTTGCCATCACCTGCCCCGCTGGCAGTCCATAACATCAGACAGGTTTTGCAGAAGGGGCTACTCCCTTCTTTTCGAGACTACCCCTCTCTCCATGCGTCAGGCTGATGGAGGACCACCGGTCTCTTCTCTTCCAGGAAGATATGGCTATTTTGGCCAAAGGAGCCATAGAGAGAGTGCCGGTGCCAGAAGCAGGTTGTCGTTGCTATTCCTGCTACTTTTTGGTGCCAAAGAAGGACGAATGCCATTGTCCAATCCACGGCCTCCGTTCTCTCAGTTCTTCCTCAAAAAAGAGAAATTCCAGATACTCACTCGAGCTCAGGCCCTGTTTGCCCTGGACCCTGGAGGCTGGATGGTAACGTTGGACCTGCAGGACGCCTACTTCCACATGCCTGCCCTGCCTGCCCACATGTATTACCTGCGGTTCATGGAGGGCCATGAGCTTTTGCAGTTCGCTGTGCTCCCTTTTGGCCTCATCATTGCCCTTTGAGTGTTCACCAAGGTGATAGCGGTGGTTGCAGCTCATCTACGGAGATCAAGGGTTCCAGTCTTCCCCATATCCCGACAAATGGCTGTTAAAGGCGGACTCGTCCCAGGCTGTTGTCTCCCACCTCCAGGCTACAGCCGACCTCTTGCATTCTTTGGGGTTCACTTTCAATGTGCTGTAGTCACACGTGACTCCCTCTCAGAGGCTTCCTTTCATTGGATCTGTACTGGACTTGGTGCAGTTTGTGCCGAACCTGTCGAACGGTGAGTCCAGGCTATTTTGGCTATGATACTGATGTTTCAGCCTCTATCATGGAATTCGGTGAGACTGACTCTGAGGCCGCTGGGCCTTATGGCCTCCTACATCCTGCTTGTGACATGCCTGTTGGCATATGCGGGCTCTGCAGTGGGACCTGAAGTTCCAGTGGACGCAGCATCAGGGGAATCTCTTCAACATGGTCCAGATCTCGGAGGCAACTGCAAAGGACCTGCAGTGGTGGCTTATGTTTTCCATTTTAACTGATTTTTACAGATAAATACCGACAGAAAATGTGTTTCCTGTCTGTAATTATTTTTTAAAAGGGAAAAATAGAGAAAATTGTGCTTCTTGTGTGTGACTCTCCATGTTGTCTTTAGTGATTACCAAGATAGCAGCAGAGCAGAGAGATAACATGGTAAGTTAAAAAAAAACAATTACATTGTGATTTCCCTAAATTTCGGCATATGTTAACCTATATTTGTATTATAAGGGTGAAATTTACCGGTGGGTGTTATGTTTCGCTATATTTGGCTGCTTAATTTGATAAAGCGCTACAAGCAGCAAAGTATTGTTGCATGTTTTCAGTTAAATAAATATGGAACTATACCATTTTATGGCTCCATTTATTCTCAAAACACAAACAAAATTGATAAATACCAATATAATGGCTCAAAAATTAATATGGATAAGTACAGACGGAATTGTTAAAAAAAGAATAAAATACCATAAAACCGGGAGCCCTACTTCTGAACCGCGAATGGGTCAGTGGCAGACCCATCTCCCTTCCCCAACCAGCTCTGACAGTAGTGATAGATGTGCCACTCCTGGGATGGGGCGGTCATCTGGTAGAGGTAGAGATCAAAGGACTCAGGTCTCTGGCGAAATCTGCTCTGCATCAACTTGTAGGAACTTCGAACAATCCGATTCGCATTGAAAGCCCTTCTTCCCTCCATCCAGGGAAGGGTAGTGGTGGGTTCACAGACACCACCGCCATGCGCTCCTGCAACAAGAAGGGCAGGGTGGCGTTGTGGACCCTTTATCAAGAGGGTCTGTGTCTTTCGACATAACTGAAACAGCAGGGCATATCCCTGCTGGTTCAACATCTGATTGGTTCTATGAACTCCAGAGCGGATTAACTTAGCCACAGAGGCCTAGTGGATCACGAATGGCGTCTCCATCCGGAGGTGGTGCAAGGTGTCTTTCATTTTATTTCAAAACAACAGTGGTCCCATGCATGGAGTGATATATTTAGAACAATAAATATCGACACAGTGGATTCTATATTCAAAATGACATGTCCAGCCGGACAGAGGTCTCAATCTGTACTTCAATCAAAAAATACACGGAAAAGGATTTCTTCAACAGATCAACGTAGTGGGGCACAAGCCTGTACCCAGACACATACAGATCAATACAGTGAGGGAAACACAAGACAAAACAGGGCTTTTAAGGCAAAAGCTGCAGTATTCTGAAGTATTACAAATGCACAGAAATTTTGCACTGACACCTTCACAAATATATAGCATATAAATCACGGGAGGGAGAGCTATATATATATATATATATCGCCCTGGTTGACTCGGGATAGGAGCAGTTTTTGACGGGGGCGAAACAGAGGTATTGTAGTAGGCATTGCACGGAAGTGAATTGAAGCCGACCAAACCGGCAAATTCCTTAAAACACGCTCTGACCCACGAGTCAACGCATATCTACTACAATCCCGATTCTGGGTACCTCATCGAACGCCTTAATAAGGCCCACTACAATACCTCTGTTTCCCCCCCCCCCCCCCCCCGTCAATAACTGCTCCTATCCCGAGCCAACCATGGCGATATATATATAGCTCTCCCTCCCCCCTCGGCAATAGAGGCTTTCAACCAATAGGCATTAATATAATGTCCTGATGATGGTCCCCATGATTCACTAGTGGGACCAAAACGCAGTCGACCTCTTTGTACACCTTATGCAAAAAACGTGATTTATATGCTATATATTTGTGAAGGTGTCAGTGCAAAATTTCTGTGCATTTGTAATACTCCAGAATACTGCAGCTTTTGCCTTAAAAGCCCTGTTTTGTCTTGTGTTTCCCTCACTGTATTGATCTGTATGTGTCTGGGTACACAGGCGTGTGCCCCACTACGTTGATCTGTTGAAGGGATCCTTTTCCGTGCAATTTTTGATTGAAGTAAAGATTGAGACCTCTGTCCGGCTGGACATGTCATTTTGAATATAAAATCCACTGTGTCTATATTTATTGTTCTAAATATATCACTCCATGCATAGGACCACTGTTGTTTTGAAAAAGTATGCTCCTCGAGGTCCTATGCTGATCTACTTGGGGTCCCCTTGTTGACTTTAATATGCAAGGTGTCTTTCAGCAGTGAAGAGAACTTTGTTTAGGTCTGTACACCCCTGACGAGAATACACAATGTCACCTGTTCTGCGTGCTGGTGTTTCCATGGTGGCTTTCACTTGGAGGCGCTTTTTGTCTTGAGTGGCGCTCAGGCATCCAGTAAGCCTTTCCAAACATACTACTCCTGCCTAGAGTTCTCAAGAAGATCAGGAACGACCGAGCCCAAGTCATCCTTTTGGCTCAGGATTGGGTACGGAGAGTCTGGTATCCCGAGCTGTTGAGCATGGCCATTGGTCCTCTGATCAGGCTGCCCCTTCGGGAGGATCTCCTGACAACACTCTGCCTTTTTGTGTGAAGATTGAGGGGTGACAGTTGACAGCCTTCCACCGAAGACTGTAATGTTATCTTGGCAATACATAATCAATATATTGCGAGAGAGGGCCCCACACAAAACTGGGAGAGAGCCCCGTAAAAAGCAAAAAGTTCAATCCCTCCTTGTAGATTTTATAATGCATGATTCCTTTGATTTTAAAATCTTTTTTATCTAAATGAATGGCACGTTCATTATGAATATCATTAGGGCACTTAATGAGCAAACTCATGGAGGGACATGTCAATAGGCAGCTCATGAAATTTGTGGAGGCGCAGCAATGTTTGGATCCTTCACAATTTGGATTCCAACCCAAACACTCTACTGAAACGGCCCTGCTTGGTGTCACAGATGCTATTAAACTGGCCTTGGATAAGGACAAACCTGTAGCGCTGGTGCTGCTGGACTTGTCCGCAGCCTTCAATACTGTGGCACATCAGAGACTGCTACAGAGATTAATGGAAATCGACATAGCGGGATCTGCCCTTCAGTGGTTCTACAGTTTTTTGGAACAACGCACTCAAACGGTGAAAATCACTGAATAGAGGAGGGCCCCAGGGATCATGCCTTAGCCCATGCTATTTAATATATACATTGCACCCCTGGCGAAGATCATCAGAGTCCATAATTTAATACCTTTACGGTACGCGGATGATACGCAACTGCTATTTCCATTTGATAACAATTCAGAGGAGACTAAACAAAAGTTTGCCGCAGGTATACGTGCAATCTGCAACTGGATGTCAAAGAATTTCCTCCAGTTGAATGCCAGCAAGACTGACATTCTCCTATTTGGTAAAGCCCAACTTCTCTGGGCCCCAGAGTTTTGGCCGATAGAGTTGGGCCCCGCTTCTATATCCACTTGCAAGGCAAAAAACTTAGGAGTGTACATAGACCTCTCTCTCACCATGAAGGAGCAGTCGACAGCCGTGTCAGGTAGCTGTTTTGGTTTACTAAAACTCCTACGGAGAGTATTCAATCTTCTCCCCTTATCGGCACGCAAGACCCTGCTTCAAGCCTTGGTGGTTAGCAGATTGGACTTTTGTAATTCTCTACTGGGTGCTGAAAACGAGGGCACACTAAATAGGCTCCAGGTGGTTCAGAATACGGCAGCATGTTTGGCCTTGAATCAACCACAGAGAACTCCCTCTTTGCCTCTACTAAAAAGCTTACATTGGCTTCCTATACGTAGCCGAATAAAGTTTAAAATATGCTGTCTGACTCACAAAACCCTCAATGCAAGCGACCCTAGCTACATGACCCTTGTCTTGTCCCTTACCATCCAAACAGCTACGCTCCAGCGGAAAGGTGCTGCTTGTGGAACCCCGGGTTAACAAGATACTTACGGGTGGCAGAACCTTTGCCTATGTAGCACCTCGTCTGTGGAATAAACTTCCCATGACATTATGGGTGTGTCCGGATTTGTCCAAATTTAAAAGATTACTGAAAACTGAATTTTTTCTGTCAGACTAGCTCTCCACCCTCATATGTTATGCTTTGCAGATAGTGCGGAGATCTCCCTGTAGGGGTGAATTCCTACGCTATATAAATACCTTATTCAGTCATTCATTCACTGGATGTACACACTGCAAGGTTTTATAAGTAGAATTACTAAAATGTTATGCTGTTAACGCTTTGTGTCTTTTAAATACTGCTATGGTACTTGAGCTATAGTTGTAGTGAATTACCTAAGGGGTGAATGACAAGTGAATGTAAGACATACATGTGGATTGATTATTTCCCCAGGTGAGATAGAGCTTTATTATGTTATCTTGGCAGCCAGGTGTCCTTCTGCCAAGACGGTTTACGCCTGCCGTTAGGCTAAATTTGTGTCATGGTGTTCAGAAAGAAATGTTGATCCCCTTTCTACACCAGGTGCTCCCCATGATTGTGCTTTCCCTTGCCCAGCAGGGCTCTGCTCTGGGCACTGTTAACGGATACCTATCTGCAATCTCTACTTTTCTTCGGTTGCCTGATCAATCTTCCCTTTTCCAATGCCCTACTGTATATAGGTTTTTGAAAGGTATGTAAGATGTGTTCCCTCCCTCTCCCTTCCTTATGGCCCTGTGGGATCGCAATCTCGTCCTCAACTTCCTTATGTGCACTGCCTTTGAGCCTCTGCACAGTTGTTCACTCAGGCTCCTTACCCTGAAGACAGCCTTTCTTGTAGCAATAAAAATTGCCCGAAGGGTCAGTGAGCTTCAGGACTTCTCATCCAAGCCTCATTATCTAAACATCTACCCAGAGAAACTGGTGATACGTACAAGGGCTTCCTTCCTTGCGAAAGTGATAACTCCTTTTCATGTAGGCCAAACCATCATTCTGCCTACTTTTTTGCGCTCCGCCTCATCCTTCCAAGGAAGAGGAGGGACTGCACTGTCTGGACCCTAAAGGAGCATTGACATTCTACATTGACCGCACATGAGATTTTTGGATGAATAGCCAACTCTTTGTGGGATATGCTGGAGCGAAGAAGTGCAAGGCTGTGCAGAAGCAGACCATCTCCAGATGGATCGTGCTCTGCAATAAAATATGCTGCACATTGACTAAGAATCAACCTCCATGGGGTTTCTGTGCTCATTCCACCAGAGCTAAAGTTACAACCACTGCATTAGCTTGCGAAGTTCCGGTCCTGGATATCTGCCATGAATCAACATGTGGCCTCATTGTACACATTCACCAAGCATTACTGTCTGGAAAGTCAGGTCCGTAAAGATGGGCATTTTGCCCGTTTGGTCCTGCAAGACTTCTTTGGGTGAAATTGGCTGCAGACCCACATCCGGGGAGGTAGAGCCTGAGTATCTATTCTAAGGTCTGGACTCTACGGCTAGAACTCTGTCAGATGAGCATGTTGCTTATCTTCCTTAACAGCTTATCTGGTACAAACTCTATCTAGCCGCAGTTTCCTTGCTGACCCACCCCTCCTCCCTGTTGTATGAATGGATTTCTAGGGACATGGTTTTTCTCCTTTCAGGTCCCATTTTCTACAAAAGTGGTCAGTGTACTTTGTGGCTCTGCGCTTCTGATTTGGAAAGTTATGGAAAGTAACTGATGTCAGTGTGCTTGAGTGGCATCTATATCGGCATTGCAAACGTCACTTACGGCGCAGCCGATGATGCCATGCGGAGCTGAACTATGCTACCTACCGGCACACCGGGATGCTCCTCGTGAAAAATGTCCTAACCCAATCTAACGCCAGGGGATAATTCTAAGGTAACGGAATCTGTGGCTAGATAGAGTGTTTACAAGATAAGGCGATGGCAAAGGTAATTAACTTGTTCTTCCTGAAACCTAAAAAAGTTGGGAAAGTCCTATATTGCAGATACTATATTAAATAGAAAAGTGGCTTCTTAAAAATCTTATTCTGTGTTTTTCTTATGTGATATACTGTGAGGTTACATTGCTATCATTTGAGATTGCAAAGAAAGTGAGGCATAATTCCTGGAATCTTAAAATAATTCGGGTCCTTTAACCTGAAGCTATTTTGTAGTTGCATTCTGCAAGTTGTGCAACATGCTACACACTGTGCTGGCTACCTCAAACCATGACGTTAAAGTATTCTTCCTGACAGAGGGACAGTTGCCGAAGGGCTGTGCGCACTTGCCTTGAAAGAGCGGAGAGCTTTTAATGGTTGTCTACAGTAGGAGTGCTTGTACATATGGACTTAAACAGAGGATTCTTAACACATATTTTAATTCGTCACACATTGTTACAGAACCTGATTTCATCCACACTATAAAAGTACAAAAATGTATTAAAAATAGTACTTATACTGAGCACAATTTTATAATGTCTCAGCAGCCCTCTGTGGTTTGGGATATTGGCCGGTAGCACAATGATTATTTTAAGATTCAAATAACATTTAATGACAGTTTACAATGTCCGATCTCTTAAATGTTAAGAGTTGCAGTTTTAAGAATCAACACGATGGGTAGCAGTGTTTTGTTGATGTTTTTACTAATAAGACAATATAATTGTCATTGTTGCTTGCTTCGGTTTTCTAATGCGATATGGGTGAATAAAATGCAATTTCACTTCATTTGTATAGCTGCCTCTGATAAGTGAGGTGAATCAGAAAGAACGTTTACCCCTGTAGCCATATTTTTCTAAAACACTCCTTTTTGCCCTCCTGGAATAGAGAGCTAACTTTCACTCGGTAAACCACTGTGTTTTGAAAGTTAAACTCACCTTTCAGACTGTGGTGATAGTGAACTGGATTTGACTAATGGAAATTACTGTCCCAAATCTAATTCCGCGATTAATCATATGCAACTTCTGAAATCGAACGCGTGTCCATTCCGCGAATGTCTTTATACGTTTGAATCTGCTATCAATATGTTCCTAGTTTTTTACAGGCCATAATGAGTAGAGTGAAGCTGCAGCAACCTATGAATGCTAATATCCCCTTATCACTTGCTAGTGCAGATATGCCTTAATGGAGTCGGTGCTGTCACAGC
Source organism: Lissotriton helveticus (assembly GCF_964261635.1). Taxonomy (NCBI): domain Eukaryota; kingdom Metazoa; phylum Chordata; class Amphibia; order Caudata; family Salamandridae; genus Lissotriton; species Lissotriton helveticus. The sequence goes on along the minus strand of NC_136071.1, from coordinate 1,077,555,606 downwards.
TCATCCTTGAAAGCAGTCCAGCATACCACTTGAAGAAATGCAGCAGGGAAGAGAGTAAAAGGGGTAGACACCCTGCATGGTGTAAAGGAGGATGCAATATGGTCCCTTTTCTTTAGTTTATCTGGAGAGAAGACGAGGTTACTTGCAAAGATAGAGCTTAGCGCAACTGATTACGTGGTCACTTGGCATGATGTGGCTAATTGTCATTTAAATGAAAACCACATTTTCTGTAAACTACTTCCTTGCCAATTGGCAGATTTCTAAAAGGTTTATTTAACACGTCACAACTTTTTTTAAAGTACGTTTGTAAAAGCTTATGTGCATAATTAGGAATTCTTAATGTGAATACAGACAATATATGAGTTCGTGAATATGTATACATGAAACATAAACTTCCTGTCACAAGCTGAGAGAAAAATCAGGTAAGGGGATGTGTATCGAAATAAAATATGTAGTGGGCAAATTATGCGTGATTTTCTAATAAGGGGTATTTTAGGATCTTAAATTGTGTGGCAAAATGTTTACTGTCCTTTCAGTGGAAGGGTCGATTAGCCCTAAAATTGACAAACCTTTGCAATCTGTCTTTAATGGTGATTGTTTTATTGCTCCAGGGAAGTACCTTTCAAAGGGTGGAACGATCGTTCGTTAAATAGATTGCTCTAATCTTAACAGATCAGCTTTCATATTCTCAGAATACAAGGAAGGTAGCTCAGTCCTACATTATGTAAGGCTCACATTTCTGTTGCTTCTTGATTGGTATCGAGGTCAGTTTCAATCTGAGGTGAATACATCTGGTTTCTGATCAGATTCACCTTGTAAGATACCCCCATGTTTAGTCAAAGCATTTGTGAAACAGGGTGCAGGTTGAGTCCATGCATTCATCACCGGCCTATTAACCCCTTCGACGCTCATGACGAGCTCAGCTCATCATGAAGTACACCTCTCGTACGCTCATGACGAGCTGAGCTCGTCATGAACCGCGGGATTCTGCATTTCTTAGCGCACAGCGGGAAAATGCGCCGCATCGATGCGGTTAACCAGCATTGGTAGCTATCTGGAGCAAACACTACCATAGTTTAACCACGCAGCTGACCAAAGTGTTTGGGTCAGTCCCCCATTCATGGGTCCATTGCTATGGCAATGCACTGAACATAAGAATGCGAAACTGAACCCCCTATTTACCCCACTCAACATCTTTCAAAAGGTTCTCACTTTAAGAAGAGTATACCAGGCAATGATAAATGGCACTAAAGAGGAACCAGAGGAGTTACAACTGTAAATGACTTCTGACTTGCGAAGGTACCCTTTGGATACCAAGCGGAGCTGGGTTATTTAATGCGCTTTATATACTTTATGTATGCTTTCCCCCATAGGTAATGGGCCTGGAGGTAGCCTATGTAACTGGAAGTGGTTCTTGCTTGTTATCTGACTCCCAAAAAAGGAGGACCACATAAATGGGTTTTCATTAAAGAGGCTAAAAATGGCACATCATTGCTAGTTTATACCCATAGTTTTCAGTTCCAAAATCTTCTGGTCTAGAACATAAAAATCGTCGTGCGAAACAGTGTAGCACTTTGAAGACCCATCTCTTTTCAGGAAAATCAAGCATCCATCCTTGTGGTAACCTTAAGTAAGTCCTTCCCTGTCTTGACACCAAAAAACGACTTTCCGGCATACTCTGTCCTCAAAACAACTGCCACAACCTATCAAATCCTTGGTTTTGTGAGAGAATACTATTATGGCTAAATTAAAACTACAGCTACCGAGCTACGTAGTGTACGTGAACTAGAGAATGTTACCTGGTTCTTGCTAAAGACACTGTGCTACAACCTGGGCTTGCTATGGAGCTAAGAGCAAGTGTTAAAAATGACATTCATATGGCATTACTGGAACACAAAGCCAATAGGTGACGCTACGTGAAGCAGTGGCTTTGTAGTGGTTGTAGCCATGTTGTACAGCAGCACAGCTGAAATCTTAAAAAATAGCCCTATGACCCACCCAGCGCTGGCTACGTCATTGCACATTTTTTTATTGCAGGGGGAGCGGGGGTAGAGCAGGAGGCAACACGGAGGGAGGGCCTGTGCAGGGGGGGGGCAACATAGACAACTGAGGGTGTTTGGAAAAAAGCGATATGACGTGGCCAGTGCTGGCTGCTTCATAACGCCTTTTTAGGTCTCGGCTAGAAACGCGCGAAGCGCGTTCTCGCCAGAGAACTATAGTCGCCGTCTCAGAACGACGAAGGGAGACAAGACCTGGCCGCGTGCAGCGTTTCCCCATAGGATCGCGTCGCGCGCCTCTCTGGAATGCAGGGGGAGTCTGCAGAGGGGCGCACGGAGCTGATAACAGCACTGTCTTGTTTTTTTTCAATTATTGTGGCCAGACACGGGCCGCGATAACTGAAAGCATATGTGCGCGCGCACCACGTGTTTACAATAGCGATCGCGAAAGTGCCTGCCTTCGGGTGATGCTTGTTACTTTTACAGTTTTTCTTTACAGTGTGAAATTCATGCTGATTTTTTTTCCTTTGCAATGTTATATTTTGCGACAAAATGCCACAAGTCATGATGTACACACAAATGAGAGAAACCGTAAAACATTGGTATGTTTAGAAGGTATACCTCTCGACATTGTTTTGTTGTAAGGCAGGATTCGAGAAGCGCAGGGGTGCATTTTACCGCAAGAGACTGTCGAAGTTTTCGGTTGCACATTCCCGCAAACGTCCGTAACAGGAGCTCAATAACAAACAGTTGGCGAAGTTTCCATTCCCTGTCGGGAGCAGTTGCTGCTACTCTCCATTCTCGGGCGACATGACTAGTAATTATTAGCTTGCTTGTTTAAATAAGAGACAGCAAACAAGACAATAAGTCACTAATTAATCTTTCTACACGCTAATCATTTTTATCTCAGTAAAATAACGAATTTGCGAACATGGGTCACGTTTAAGTAACATTTTTAGACGAAATAGTTACACAGCCATATTTGGTGAGGGCAATAAGAGTAACCCAAGTCAGTAAACAATTGCGAAGTTTGATTTAAGTCGCAGCTCTTTGTTCCAACTCTGAGACGGACATCCACAGTGAGGACAACGTGCATATACTTGCAGCCATAAAACGGAAATGTCAACGTTTTTGACTAAAACACGAACACATAAAATGTGGACTAAACGGACACTTTGAGAAAAGCTTCAAGTCTGGTAGAAAATAAGCCAAAGAACTCAAACGGACCCCCCTGCAATTCCACACAAGGTAGGAGGAAATTACCTGTCTCTTGCCCAGTAAGAACGGCATTCTCCATTCTCACGCCCGGCGATACACACTTTGAACAATAAAGTCCTTCCAACAATATCTCCACCCATCTGGTCTGGACTAGCTGTCCGCAGTGCAATTTAATCCAAGCCCCTCAGCCATGGCAGAGAACGTTCAGTAAACAAGGTTAGAGTCACCGCGTGCATCCATCCCCCTGCTAGCTCTGTGCCCAGCGCCCTTGTCGCCTTCCTCCCCCCCACACACCCACGTCCAATCTCACCCACAGTAACATGCTCTGCTTGCCTAGGGGGAAATAACATCACCCAGCACTGCAAGTTCCAAGCAGGCAGCTGCTGATTAATAACTAAAAAGAGCTGCTGTGCATGGCCCTTAACAACTTGAGACCGAGCACGGACCTGTAAACATTATTCTGGTCTTTGCTTGTGCCCGACCCCATGAAACAGCCACAGCCCCCTCATCTGGAACGGCGTTAACTTTTCATCTCCCCCCCCCGATCCCCCACCCTCCTTCCACCCCCCCCTCACGCCAGCATCGGACTGGCCTTCGTAGTGTGTTGGGGTATACCAGCGTGGGGCACTAAACACTTCTTGAGAACTGTGTTGTCCTGTACAGCGCTTAGACGCACATAGCGCCCTACCACAGGTACCACCAACCAGGAAAACAAGCATTTGCCATGCAATAGGTGTCGCATTATTAAAGTTTGAGCTATTGGCATTGCTAAATAATGCAACACCAATAGCTTTTGTTGCAGTTGGTGTTGCAATATTTAGCAATGGCAATAGCTCAAACTTAATTAACCCGAGACCTATTGCATTGCAAATGCTTGTTTTGTTATGGTGTGCAATGAAGTTACGGCTGGTGGCAGGGGCAACACGAACAATGGAGGGAGTATGGACAACTATTGGAGGGCAGGTGATGGGACAACATGGACCCAGAGGGACGGCGTCCTAGGGTGGCAACACAGACAATGGAGGTACGGGTGTGGGGGGGCAACATGAATGAAGGAGGGAAGTGGGAGGGCAACATGACTGCAAGCAGAGGAGGGTTGACGGGAGGTGGGAACATGGAGGGGAGAGAAGTAGATGAAGGGAGACCGCTAAAAAATACGCACTCTGGTAGCATACTTCAACACAAGAAATGTAGTGCCAAAACCATGAGAAGTGGAAGGGCACAAGTAATGCTTTCATGCTCCAGATAGGGGACAGAAATACAAGGAGGAAGGCAGCGGACATAAAAAGCAAGCTACTGAGAGTGACAATAAAGCCAACCAAAGGTAAGCAATCGGTGGCCTTTAAGGCACTCTTAAAAAACATTACGTCTTGCAACAGAAAAAGGAGAGTATCACATGGTCTACACTCAGTTATGTAGCATATGCCTGCTTTAGTTTCTGATGATACACATTTGTTGCATCAATATTTAATACTGCAGATTACACACAATTGATTTTCATGGCGGTGTCATATGGCCAGGATAGGCCTGGTAAGAAACACCGCCATTTACCTACCCACATTTCTTAAGTTGGCTGCTTTAGGGATAAAGGTTATTGTGCAAATGTCATCATTGTGATTGTTCGGTAGGTGACAATGCTATCCAACTATAAAAAAAAATTGCGCCCTGACAAGGGTTGCGACATTTCCTCGTTGGTGCTGTTCATTATATATACACCGAACCACTTCCTTGTTGGGAGAGAGGAACACTCAGCTGCCACAGTGACGTCACTACATGCCGGAATTCCATCTCATCTGATTTTTGCTTACCAACACTAGGGATGTCCAGCTTTATACTAAGACGAACATCCTCATGACAACTACCTGCTGGTAATGGGGGGGTTAGACCACCCGGGCATGGATTTGGCAGATGCCACATCCTAGGCAAGACTAGGTAAAGTAGCACAAGGTAGGAGTACACTATGCACAGTACTTACATGTCCGCATATATTCAAGGTCTTAGCACAATGGTGGAAATGTTAATCTTTTTCACTATTCTTTTAATGCTAATTGCGCTAATTTGTTTCAATCTGTTGATTATCGCAGTGCACATATTTTATACAAGAATTACAATACTTCAATAAATATTTAAACACCTTGCTGAGTATTTCTTGTGTATTTCTTTGGGTATGCATGAAAGTCCAAACGAAAGGGTTCGAGATTTGTTACCACGTTTTCCTTGTGGGATCAGGGTTGTCATGTACTGAGGTTGAACACACATTTGTTAACCTGTAAGGTTAAGGGTGGGTGCTGATGGTGCACTGTGTGATAGCAGGGATAGATATCAGCCAACGTATCTCGAGGGTGGGCACGGAATTAGTCTGGCAGAATCCTAACATTTATGTTGTCCAGCAAACTCACAGAGGGAGTGAATTTAGGAGTGGACCTCTAAATCTAATAACAGGGCATTTGTCAAGAGATAAGGGGTTCCATCATGTAACCTTTAACCAACAGTGTGGAATTTGCAACCTGTGCTAGGTGATAAGCTTGTAGAGTGATGGTGAAATTGTTGGCTGCATTGTAGTTGAGGGACCATGTTTGAGTTAAGCCTACACTGATTGTCTGTTGAAAGAAGGGTAGAATGTGTTGTGATTTTCCCAGTATCAGATTAAATTACATTTTGACCAATGCCCTTGAAGAATATGCCCAGTACAGATCATTTGAGCTTTTAGCACATTATCTACAGGTCCTGTAAAACAAATAGAAGCTGAGTAACTTTTCTTGGGAGTCAGAATTTGACGGTGCAGGCTGCCATTCTTTGAAACAAATTGCCTCCTCACATAGGAAACCAATACAAATGTCAAAGATTCAGGATGTAACTAAGTCACCAACATTCATGTCCCTTCTACAAAAGTGATTATTATAGAGTACTACTTACCGGTGAATGTATGCTCAATAAATTATACTTAACCTTGCTATTTTCTCTTATAAAATGAAAACCTAGCAAACTGGTAATGGGGTGGTGCACCGAAAGTGGAACAGAGGACAGCTGAAGATAGTGTAGTGTACATAAGCATAGGAGATGGGTAGCAATTCACAATAATGTACGTCACCAAATGCAGGAAAACAATAGAGATGGGCTTGTAGTTGGCTAGGTTGCTGAAGGTACTATGTAGTTCCTTATAATTGGTTGCTCAGGACACCTTGAAAAACTGATTTCAGATTATTTTTAATTGAGTAATGTGGTCACTGATGCTTTGAGAGATGATGTTTCAGGCTCTGGATGCTTACTTAGAGAATGATTGTCTTCTACAGGTTTCCTTTTTGTCTTTCATGATTTGTACTCTGGTATTGTTGTGGTTTAGTCTCCCTTTGCCTTCTGGGATGATTAGATGGATAAGGCAGCGCACTTTTCGTTTCTTTGTAGATGATGAAGGCCTGTAAGTGCAGCCAGCTGCTGGTCCATCAGGGTGGATTGATGTGGGCATGCTTATTTAGTGTTCTGATTCAGGCAGCAGTGTGCAAAATAATCTTCCGTATAGGTGAGAGAGGGCAATGGTTTCTGTTGTGAATGTGAGTCCAGATTAGGAAGGTCTGGTTTTGTCCTATGACTCGAGGGGATCTGACACTCCGCGACCTAACTTTTAAAAGACATATTGCTGTCGGTGATAGTGTACAAGCGGTTTTAACTTGCTGCTCAGGTTTTAATCCCTCTAGCTTCGTGCCTGGGAGTCGGTCTTGGATTTGGACTTCATCGTAGCTGTTGATCCTGAGGATAGCAGCAGCAAACCCGTTTTCCCCCATGTTATTTGAAAGTGAGAGATGATGTGCAGTGTAGAAAGTGAAACTAGTTGGGGCCATATCATATAAACTGGGCTATAGTTGAATGGCTTGAGCAGTATTGTACCACACTAGGCAGTGGTAAATGGTTGATTGTCTTAGAAATGTGCTGCTGATTTTGATTGGAAACGTTGCATCTTTTGCTTGCATTGCTCAAGTAAACAACTGAGCACAGTACAATACCATGCCGTACAAAAACAGCATGATAAAATTTGAACGTAGCAGAGCCCAACAAAAACCGAATACAACATAGCCAAAGTGCAGCTCGTCACATTGCAATATTGCAGCACAAAAAACAACAGAATTCATCACCGTCATGCCCAGGACAAGGGCATTAGGACCCTGGGGCACAGGGCAGGGGACACCGGACACCAGTTCCGGTCAGGGGAGGGGACAGGAAGGGACAAGGACAACAAGCAGGACCTCGAGGCAAGAGGTCAGAGGACATATGCGCTGTACTAGAAATGCTAATAAATAAGTACCTGAAGCACCAATCGTTTCCTGTGTGTTCCTGGGGGTCGGAGAACACGACATCTGGCGACGAAGGTGCACAATATAGAACGCCGCTACCATTCAACATATCGGAGCCACAAGCAGTAATCAGATGGGAAAAGTGGATCAGACGCTTCGAGCGATACATGGAAGCGACAGATGTGACAGCAGCCAAAAAGTTAGGCTTATTCCTGAACTTAGTCGGTGATGTGGTTGAAGATCTATTAGTGACACTGCCAAAAGAGGAGATCCAAACAAATTTGGAGTAGAGTTTCACTCCAATGCCGGACGCACAGCTGAATCAATGACTTCTTACAGAAGATCCCACACATTTTATCCTTGTTTAATATTGGTTTATTCCTTATGTTTCAACTTCTTTTTCAATTTTACTTGTGTCCGTTCATGTCACATGAGGGACAAAGCATATTTTTAACATCTAATACGTCAGATATGCCTATCCAGGCCTTTTTCTGAAGCAAGAATTAATACGCAAATCATCCTAAGTGAAAAAAGTTCTTCCCAATGCATTTCGGGCATATTATTTTGCCCTTCGTCAGGGGTTTCACTAAAAATATAAACAACATTTAACATTTAGATTGTGTATCCAAAACGTGATATTTACAAGCAACTTTATTACTCCCAACCTCTTTTGCTGATTATGACTTTACCACATAAGCACCGCTATCCCTCTAATTACGTGATTACACGCAACCTGGTAACCAAACAAGTTTCCTTCAAATTATTTACTATCTGCCCTATTCACTTTCCTTGTGCCTTTGATAACCCTCCACGAATAGTCCCCACCAGCTTGTGCCAAACCCCAGTGAAATGAGTCCACTTTCCCAGCAACGTTAACGTGCCACTGTATTTTCAACCACTGTCAGGTAACAGCTCGTTCCCTCTTGTCTTGTTCTCACCGTCACATCAACACCCCACCTACTCCCTCCCCAAATCTGCAAAAAATATCCTTACTCCATCCTACAACTCCCATAACACCCCATTACAAGAGGTGCCCGTATACCAATGACTCCCTATTTCACATCCCTCCTTGTTAAACCTTCCTTAACCATTTGCAAACTGCATAATTCTGTCCCCACACTTTTTTAACCTTTAGAACCCTTTACTCCATTCAAACGAGCACACAACCCATTCCTTAAACACAGCCTCATCAGCATTCCAGGAGATCGGCACCTATGACAAACTAAAAAATGCCTAACTGATAAATTTGATCCTCAGAGAAACGTCGACTTTGAACGATACAATTTCACGATTGCATTTCAACAGCCGGATGAAACGCTAGATGACTTTGCAACAAGACTGCGGAAGCTTGTAACACACTGCAAATTCGACAAGTTCGATAATGAACAAGCGATCAGACTGTGTATTATTGAGGGCTGCCGTGACACGGAGTTCCGTGCGAGGATCCGAAAAGAACCAACGTCACTAGAAAACATCCTGTCATTAGCAAGAGCGGAGGCTAGAGCAACAGCGCAAGCAAAGGAAATGGAGCGAGGAAAGGAACGACGAGTGGAACAAGCTCACCGCATAACAAATAACAACCGCTCGAGTGGTTGGAAAAAAGATAGAAATGAACCAACAACAAAGAAACAACCGGAAGCAACATGTTACAGGTGCAGACTTGAATTTCCGCATAGAGGCCCATGCCCGGCATTTGGCCAGACGTGCAGGAAGTGCAATGGGAGAAACCACTATGCCAGCGTATGCCAAGGGATGAATTTCAGAAATGACCAAGGAAGAACAGGAAGACCACGAATGTCAACAAGCAGGCACGTCAGGCATGTTGAGACAAAAACCAGGAGCTCCTCGATAGTCAGATGAAGAAGAGGAAGAAGAAAGGACGGAACGACTCTATCTCATGGCGGATGTCACCACTGAATCAAGTGAGGAATGTGAAGAAAGAGAAAGAATATGCCTTGTGGACAAAAGCAAAATGAAAAAGACAGAATCTGTGACCATCGGTGTAGGGCCACACAATGCTCACTCTCGATATATCACAACGTTCTCCACCCACCTAGGTCTTTTCAGATACAAACGTCTAAGCTTTGGGATCTCATCTGCTGCGGAAATATTTCAGGAAACCATAAGACTGGTAATTAGGCCAGTAAAGAACAATTTAAATTACAGCGATGACATTCTAGTGTTCGGAAATTCAGTTGAGGCGCACGACAAAGCTCTGAGAGAAGTATGCTCTCACCTGGAGCAGGCAGGTCTGACACTGAATGAAGACAAATGTGAGGTAGAGCGAGAAGAACTAGTATTCTTTGGCCATATTTTCTCCAAGAAAGGAATGCGCCCGGATCGCAGCAAGGTAAAAACACTGGAAAAAGCAAAGCAACCAAATGATGTGGCTCAAGTGAGGTCATTCCTTAGTCTTGCTAGCTACTGTGCAAGATATATTAAAGATTTTGCTACTGTAAGTGCACCCCTAAGAGAACTGACAAAACAAGGCCAAATCTTCAAGTGGACGGAAGAATGCAGCAAAGCGTAAGACATGCTGTGACGACAGTAGATCACCTAGCATATTTTGATCCAAGACTATGCACCGAGCTAACGGTAGATGCGAGTCCAGTGGGACTAGGGGCAATATTGGCGCAACATCAACCAGGAAAAGACTCCCCAAGAGACGTAGTAGCATATGGAAGCAAGAGCCTGTCAGACGTGGAAAAGGGATACTCCCAGCCGGAAAAAGAGAGTCTGGCAGTAGTATGGGCATGTGAACACTATCACATGTTCATCTACGGAAAACCGTTTACAATCATAACAGATCACCAAGCACTCATACCAATATATGGAAATCCAAATGCAAAAATACCACCCCGGATAGAGAGGTGGGGGATAAGGCTCATGGATTACAACTTCAAAATAATACACAAGCCAGGGAAGGAGCACAACCCAGCTGACAACGTATCAAGGCACCCCCTGCCACAGGCATCACAAGCGACAACGATGGCAGAGAAATATATGAACTTTGCGCTGAAACATAACACACCGGCAACCATAACAATGGAAGAGCTAGAACAGGAAACAAAGCAAGACCCCACCCTGCAAGCAACAATGGAGATAACAAAACAGCAAAGGTGGAGGCACGTAAACAGCAACAGCAGCTGGAAGAAAGGGGTAGAAAGAGAAGAGTTGCTGGCGTTCAAAAAGATAAGTGAAGAACTCTCCGAAAGTGGAAATGGAATAGTGATGAGAGGCACTCGAATAATAATGCCCCGGACACTGAGAAGAAGGACAGTAGGACTAGCGCATGAGTCGTATCGAGGGATAGTAGCAACAAAAAAAATGCTACGAGAAAAAGTGTGGTTTCCGGGACTAGACAACATGGTCGAAGAAATTGTGATGCACTGTCACATCTGCCAAATAACAGGGCCTTCATCAAAGCCGGAGCCACTGCAAATGTCCCAACTCCCAAAAGCAGTGTGGACAGAGCTGGCGACTGACTTTTATGGCCCCCTGGAGACAGGAAATTACCGGCTGGTAGTAATAGATGAATTCTCCAGATTCCCAATAGTGAGACAAGTTGCATCAACATCGGCAAACGCAACACTGCCGGTCCTAGATGACATATTTGCAGCATGGGGCTCGCCACAGACACTGAAGACAGATAATGGTCCACCATTCTCTGGCGAGGAATTCAAAAGATTCATGGAATACCTTGGGATCAATCATCGAAGGATAACACCGCTGTGGCCACAAGCAAATGGGATGGCTGAACGGTTCATGGGAACCATCAAAAAGGCGATACAGAGAGCAAAACTAACACAGATCTCAAATGGAAAAGCACTATGTCAGGTGCTGAGAGATTATCGGAACACCCCTCACAGCTCCACAGCAAGGTGCCCTGCTGAACTGGTGTTGGGGCGCCCAAGCAGAACGAGACTGCCACAAATGAAAGAGATGGAAAGAGTGGAGCAAAAGGACATTACTGCAAGAGACCAAGAAGCGAAGGCAAAAATGAAGGCCTATGCTGATCAGAGAAGACACGCGACAAACACCAAAATAAAAGAAGGAGACGCCGTGATGGTGAAACAAAGACAAGTGAGGAAATCTGATAGCGCATTCTCAAGAGACCCATTGACAGTGACAGAATTAAAGGGGCCGTCAGGCCAATATCACATCACTAGAAATAGCTCACACTTCAGAGAATTGAAAACCAAAGAAGAAGAGGTGCCAAAGCAAAGGGCTGAAGGAAGACACACAAGAAGAAGAAATGTGAGCTGACATCAGAGAACAGCGACCAAGAAGAGAATGCAAGAAGACAAAAAGACTAATAGAGGAGATGTAAAGGGACGGAGGCCTGTGGAAACCGCTCTATCATCGTCTCTCTCTCTTTCAGCAGAAGCGGCCGCTCCACGCTCCCAGCCTCCTGGATCTGGTATCGTTAACGCTGAGATCGTAGCTCTCACTCTGCTTGAGCCTGCACTGTTTAAGAAGCGCCTAGTTTGTGCGTAGCGCTAGACTGCCCCGACCGCCGAGCATTTTTGTTGAAATCCGCCGAGGCCATTAACATCTTCATGCATCCAAAGTGCGCTTGTGCGATAGCAGTACCTGCACCGTGCTGCCTGAAATAATATTAGTGCCTGCTATTGCATATTGAATTTGCGCCTCCGCCTTTGACATCTTGCTCACCTCCATTGTGCCCCAGTGTTGTTTTAAGTTTGCCTGCTTGCTGCTGCCATTTTGTTTGTTGTTGCCCTGCCTCCTTCCCCTGATCTCCACCCCGCCTCCCTGCTGACCCTCCCTCGCCCCTCGCCCTCCACTATCCATATATGACAGATGCTTTTACGCGCAGCGTTCACGTGCAGCGGTCGCGCCCCATGCGCGCCGAAGGTGCGCCAAAGGTAAGCCCGTCTACGCCCGTCCGCGCCTGCACCGCGCCCAGCGCCAGACCCCCTGGTCCCCGGGACACCCAACCCTCTAGAGTCACATATGATGCCACAACTCTCCTCGTACCATCAACCCCGGGCGCACACCACAATGCTGCGAAGCCATCCCAGGACGTACCCACGGCCCATTCGCCTGCATCTCCTGCAAGTTCAACTGCTTCAGGACCCTCAGCAAATCCACTTCCTCCATAACCAGCACCGACTCTAACCGCCTGAAGTGCATCCTGCTGAACACCCGCTCGGTCCACAGACACGCAATTGAACTCTGGGACCTACTCGACACTGCGTCACCGGACATCGCCTTCCTTACAGAAACATGGATGAACACATCATCAGCACCCGACATCGCCATAGCCATACCGGACGCTTACAAGATTATTCGAAAAGACCGCATCAATCAAACAGGAGGAGGCATCGCCATCATCCACAGGAACACCATCAAAATCACGACCAGCTCCGACGATAATCTTGCAAACGCAGAACATCTACACTTTCAGATCCACACTGACCCTAGGACCACACTTAGAGGCTCCCTCATTTACAGACCTCCAGGTACCCGCACTCAATTCAGCGATGACATCACGGACTTCGTCAGCCCACATGCCCTCGCCTCCGAGAACTACATTCTATTAGGAGACCTCAACTACCACCTTGAAAACAAACTCGACAGCAACACCTCCACCCTTCTGGACAACCTAGCCAATCTCGGACTCAAACAACTTGTTGACACCCCCACCCACGTAGCCGGACACACACTCGACCCTATCTTCACCTCCAGCAAGCACATCTCCTTCGACCGCACCACAGCTCTCCACTGGACGGACCGCAGCTGTGTTCACTTTAGCTACAAAACCACCCTGACCCACAACCGCCCACAACCTATTCCCCGGAGATACTGGAACAAAATCACCTCCGACCAACTACTCACATCACTCAACCAAAACCCTCCCACCCTCTCACTGGACCCAAACCAAGCGGCCACCCATCTCAAGCAATGGATCACCCACAGTGCTGACGAATTAGCACCCGTAAAAAAGCACCAGATCAAATCAGCCAGCAAAAAGGCTCCCTGGTTCAATGATGACCTTAAAAAATCCAAGAAGCTATGCCGCACCCTGGAGAAAACATGGAGAAAAAACCCAACCACCGTCAACATGGCCACCCTTAAGGCAGCCACCCGCAAACACCACCAACTGATTCGATGCGCCAAGAAATCAGCTTTAAAGGATCGTCTCGACAACAACACTCATAACAGCAAAGAACTTTTCAACATCGTCAAAGAATTCACCAACCCCACTGCAGCATCCAACGACATCACTCCCTCCAAAGACCTCTGCGATGCGTTATCCTCCTTCTTCTACAACAAAATTGCCGACATCCACAACAGCTTCGAGAATACTCCCAGCGATCAACCCTCCCCACCCCCCTCAGATCCTACTCCGCCTATCAACAACTTAAGCGCCTGGAACCCAATCACCACTGAAGACACCATCCGCCTAATGAACTCAATCCACTCTGGCTCGCCAACCGACCCTTGCCCCCACCACATCTTCAACAAAGCCGACTCCATCATCGCTCCCCATCTCCGGGATGTCATCAACTGCTCGTTCAACTCTGCCACCTTCCCAGAAAGCTGGAAACACGCCGAACTCAGCGCCCTTTTGAAGAAACCCACAGCAGACCCCTCTGAACTTAAAAAACTACCGACCCATCTCCCTCCTCCCATTCCCGGCCAAAGTCATTGAGAAAGCCGTCAACAGCCAGCTCGCCGCCTTCCTTGAATCCAACAACTCCCTCGATCCCTCTCAGTCCGTATTTCGAGCCAAACACAGCACCGAAACCGCCCTCATTGCAGCAACAGACGACATCCGAACATTACTGGATAACGGAGAAACAGTGGCCCTCATTCTACTCGACCCCTCCGCCGCTTTCGACACAGTCTGCCACAGCACCCTCACACAATGCCTCGGCAACATCTGCATACAAGGAAAAGCCTTGGACTGGATCACCTCGTTCCTAGCTGGGAGAACTCAGAGAGTCCGACTTCCCCCATTCATCTCAGAGGCCACTGCCTTATTCAAAACCACATCTCCTTCAGAAAAGAACTTAAAACCTGGCTATTCGACAAATAATGAACCCTTTCATTTTTCAACCCCTTCCCAAGCGCCTTGAGACACTCTAGGTGAGTAGTGCGCTATATAAATGCCCGAACTTGATCTCTCTCTCTCTCTCTCTCTCTCTCTCTCTCCAAATCTCTCTCTCTCCAAATCTCTCTCTCTCTCTCTCTCTCCAAATCTCTCTCTCTCTCTCTCTCTCTCCCTATCTCTCTCTCTCTCTCTCTCTCTCTCTCTCTCTCTCTCTCCCTCTCTCTCTCCCTATCTCTCTCTCTCTCTCTCTCTCTCTCCCTATATCTCTCTCTCTCTCTCTCTCTCCCTATATCTCTCTCTCTCTCTCTCTCTCTCTCCCTATATCTCTCTCTCTCTCTCTCTCTCTCTCTCTCTCTCTCCCTATCTCTCTCTCTCTCTCTCTCTCTCTCTCCCTATATCTCTCCATATCTCTCTCTCTGACCACAGGCAGCATCCGGCAAACTGTTTTGTTGCGAAATGTTTGTTTTGCAACAAGGGGGGAGATGTCATGCCCAGGACAAGGGCATTAGGACCCTAGGGCAGAGGACAGGGGACACCGGACACCAGTTCCGGTCAGGGGAGGGGACAGGAAGGGACAAGGACAACAAGCAGGACCTCGAGGCAAGAGGTCAGAGGACATATGCGCTGTACTAGAAATGCTAATAAATAAGTACCTGAAGCACCAATCGTTTCCTGTGTGTTCCTGGGGGCCGGAGAACACGACAATCACCACTACAACACAATGCCACACAACAAATACACACTTTACTACCTCAAGAAACTTACTATCATAATATTGTGGTAATAGGTGGTGTGCACCAAGCACTGCCTGAACTTATCACAAGGACATCACATGGCACGAGTCATAAGTGTTTGTTATCCGGCCCTCTGTGTGTTCTGCGGTGATGGCAGCCAGTGGCAGGGAGAGAGCCATCTTTGGTATTGTATATTCTGTTCTTATGTGTGTACAGCACATTAAAACAATAATAAAGTAATGACTTTGGCGCACTTAAATAATATAGTTTGCATATAATCAAACCTCGGTTAATGGGGCATCC
The DNA here is from genome assembly GCF_964261635.1 of Lissotriton helveticus. Taxonomy (NCBI): domain Eukaryota; kingdom Metazoa; phylum Chordata; class Amphibia; order Caudata; family Salamandridae; genus Lissotriton; species Lissotriton helveticus. The sequence continues at coordinate 1,077,539,987 of NC_136071.1, read as the reverse complement.
GTTGGGAGTGGCTAGCGGTTAAACAAATATACTAGTCAGTCTAATGCTGATTTGTCAGTTAAGCTAGATATTGGATCACGTGAGTGCCCTTCAGCAAATGTGGCTAATCTGTACTTTGCAATGCCAGGAAGGTAGCACTTACTAGAAAATTCGAGAATGTAAAGTGCCATGATAGAAAACGGGTAATTATGTGTCTGAAATAATTTCTGATGAGATCTGAATAACATTTCTTATGTTCTCTTCTCAGTGGTTCACATGATAGTGTTTGGATAGGTAGCTGACTTTTCTCTCACAGTGTATGTTAATCTTTCTCTCTGATTTCCTTCGTTTCATGGAGGGACGGCATGTTCTACCTTTCCCCGTGTCCGTGGAGGCATTTGTGCACTGACGCGGAAACAAGTCCGGGAGAGAGAATTCTGCTGCCTCTGAAGCAATGTTCTTTGAAGTTGTATTTAAAGATTAGCTTATTAATGCTGTGTTTTGGGGGCTTCTAGATAATTGCTTTTACTGCGGTAGAGGAGAGTTGCCGTCTCGTGAATGCCAAACAGCCTCTTTTTACCCCCTTGAGCCTGAGTCAGCTCTTTGTAAATTTACATGACAGGGAATTACAAAAAAATGCTCGCGATGGCCGCCCTCTGCTTTGCCCACTCCGCCAGGTAAGTACCGGCCGTTCCTCCCCGTGCTCGGCCCGCCGTCTGCAGGGCCGCTGATAAGACTCCCTCCCGCGCAGCCAGACGCTCCGGAATGAAATTGGACAAGTGTTGTGGGCTTTGTAATAAAATGAAGCTGACCTCCCTCCGCCATTACCTCGTTTATCTGATTTACATTGTGGAATCGGGATCGCGACTATTGATTAGAACATAATTAGTTAATTATGAAGAGGAAAAGCTGTTTCATGTGGGGCTTAAACACGGCAGGCTGGCTCGCTAAAAACATTTCCAAGGGCACGAGCGGGAGGAGGTCTTTTTATTTTAAGCCCAAGCAGTCACTGTTCGACTATGTACATATCCCAGCAGCCATTCCACTTATAAACATGTATTGTACCTTATGTTTTACTTCCTCGTGTGGAAGAATATTGATACATTACAAATTGTCACCCTTTACCTGTTTCAAGGTATTCCCGGTTTTATCCTGAGGCGTCTCTTCCATGAACCCGAGGTATCTTTTACCCGCCTATATTATCGTTTACAGCCAAAGTGGCCTTTACAGTCCTTCGCCTGTATCTTGAAGAGCACCAAGATTAATTTCGCGCGTTTTAATAGAAGACTGTGGCACTAAATCCACAGCCGTTAAATGTGTATTGTTTCTAAATATCAGAAGGTCAGATAGTTTCTTCCAGTGAAATTCAGTGCCGGTTGTAATACCCTTAAGTCGATTCCTCTGTCCTTCGGTGCAGAGAATACAGCACAGTTTAACAAAGCGTGTCCTGGCATACATAAATTGTGCTGTAAACCCAACATGCCAGGCGAGAGGAGGTAGCAGAACTCCAACATCATGGTCGACACTTCTAAAATGTATACCATGGACAGAAGTTTTTATATATATATATATATTTATATATATATATATATATATATATATATATGTGTGTATATATATATATATATATATATATATATATATATATATATATATATATATATATATATATATATATATATATACATATATATATATTCACTGAAAAAACCATAGGTTATAGACCATATATAGTTAGGAATTAGCATTTAAAAAACCTTATTTTACTCACACAAAACCATTGAAATTCCATATATAGTTAGTTGCACTAACTATATATCGCGCACCTGCAATCCACTGCTGATGATGTCACATATTACATCATTCATGACATGGTCAGTGACATCACTGATGACATCACTGATGACATCTCAAATGACATCACTGATGACATCACTGATGACATCTCATTTGACATCAATGACCACATCACTGATGATATCATTCATGTGACAATACAATGCATCTCCTCACATTTTAATATAACCTCTGTTTCACCCAGTGTTAAATACAGAATATAATTTTTGAAACCATTGACACACCAATACTAGTTACTACATACGCACTCACTGATTCCTACGTCTACACACACCTTCACTCATTCACCCATACTATCATTCATACATACAATCACTCATCTTTACAACACTATCATATGCACTCATACACCTATACAGACACTCACAGTCTGCCACTCATCCATGGAGTTACTCACACACCTAGTCAGTCCTGTAAAGAATCAATGACACTTCCATTTTCTTGTCTATACAGTTAAACATAGAGCACCTTACATTTTCAAACATATACTAACACATACTTACCTTGTTATACAATCATTGATACAAGTACACATTGATCTGCACAGAGTCACACACCTCCCAGCCAGCCACACACACACTCAGTCTCCCATACAAATACTTGGACAATCAATCAGTAACCCATATAGTTAATCATATAGCTACTGATCAAAACATGCAGCAGTTTACAGAACAACAGACATAATGATGCACAAATTAAGACACTTTAGTCACTAACCCATGCACTCAGTGAGACACATTTAATCACTCACTCATGCATTCAGTCATGCACCTACTAAATCCTTTGTCCAGACACTTATACTTCCACTCATTCTTCAATATGTAAGACACATTTTAACTTTACAGAAACATACAGTCACTGGATGTTGTCATCAGTGATGTCATCAGTGATGTCATTTGAGATGTCATCAGTGATGTCATCAGTGATGTCACTGACCATGTCATGAATGATGTAATATGTGACATCATCAGCAGTGGATTGCAGGTGCGCGATATATAGTTAGTGCAACTAACTATATATGGAATTTCAATGGTTTTGTGTGAGTAAAATAAGGTTTTTTAAATGCTAATTCCTAACTATATATGGTCTATAACCTATGGTTTTTTCAGTGAATTTTCAAGGTTTTGTAAATGCTAATTCCTAACTATATATGGTCTATAACCTATGGTTTTTTCAGTGAATTTCAATGGTTTTTTAATAGCAAATATCATAAGCTGTCGAATGTCAAGTACGTGGTAAGTGAAAACATTTTCGTGTTTATGCACACTGATCTGCTTTGAATGGTGCCCCCCCCCCCTCATTTCTATTAGGAGTACTCTCTCTTTGCAGATAGTGAAAGGTAGTTAACGCAGGTCTTTGCCCCCATTGTAATCCGTCGTGCCTGCTTCTCTCTCCATTTGATTCATTGTTATCCAAGTATTTACTGTTTTAGAATTAGTTCTCTTTGGTTCATTCTCTATTTACAAACAAACACAGAGTCGCAATACTCTGTTTAGTCTTTGCAGATAACGAAAAATCGTGTAAAAAAAAAAGAAAAGGAATCGAGCAAAATCAGTAGGCCACTAATGGGATCTCTTTTTGACCTCGCTAAAATAGAAACATTAGGAACAACCCCTCATGACAAATACAAAACTACTGAGATGAACTGAACTCCACACAATGATGGCTGCAAAACAGCTCTGCTCCGCCACCCACCCCGCCCAAAATAACGATAAAGAACGGCTGCCATGATTGGTTGCGGAATGACCACGACGGAGCTACGAAATGGTGCTGCTCTCATGCTAACCCCAGCTTCAGTCTGAAACATCCAGAAACACTGTAGACTACCAATTCGATCAGTTCCGGTAGCGCCCCAATGTAACCCGGTAGAGAAGAACTAGCCCTCCCCTCTTTGACTGATGGTTCTTGTTGCCTGTCCCTTCTGTTGTCATTTAACAGAACTATTTAGCCTGCTGAAAGGGGTTGTGTTCCGACCGCTGGTTGGTGGAGACATTTTGACTATATTCTGTACCTGCGTTGTCGCGTAATGCGTCATATGACGCGCCGCGTTAGCGCATCCGGAAGTCATCCGGGGCGCGCAGCGCGTAACGTAAGCATAACAAGTCATGTGACTTGTTAATAAAACTTTTCATTGGTTCATTTTACTTTTCTTATTGTAATGATGAAAGGCTTGATCATATGACCTAAAAATTACGCTTTTCATTACTTCCGAACATTATTTTTTCTTAAATATATGTTATAATGTTCCAGGCTAATGTACTTTCCCGGAAATTTTACAACTGTCCTGCAAGTAAAATATATTCTTTTTTCGAGAAAAAGAGCGTTTCTTCGTCCCATGACGGAGCCGTTGAGCAAAAGAGGGTCGACCTGCTGTCTTAGTCGCCGATACGCCTGAATATGAGATTCTTATCGATCACTTTATGTTGCAGGAATAGAAAACACAACAGCCCTTGACCATTTATCTTTACTGCGTTCCTTCGTATTATACCTTTTACCCTTCATGTAATTGGTCTGCTTTATTTCACTTGCCTTTTAATGATTCTAAAACAGTGACTATTATTAAAAACTTTACCAATGTATATACTACTACCATGTTTTCTTTTAAAAACCTTTATTGTGAAAATTTCATTATACAAATACGAGCCTATAACCACGTGGGCCGGCCACGGAGCAAACTGTAATCGTATATGATAAATAGACATTTACACTGTAGAGGAACGTAACGGGCGGGCCATTAGGTTGCAAGAACTAAGGTGTCTAACAGTTACGGAATCGGTGGACGTACATTTTATAATTAAAATACGACAGGGCCAGTTACAATAAAATTATCTAGATATACATTTGCGGGCAAGTACCATGGGTGACGTTAATTCGAACTTTCAACAGTACAGTAATCAATAACACATCAGAACTTAATATCAATAGGGATGTCGAAATATTCAATCAATTCTCGTCCCCGCCCGCCATGTGCTTCAAAACTGCATACGTATCTCGTGATTTCAAGGTTCTGCAACCAGTACACAACAAGGAGTTACGAGTCCCATTTATTCTGGCGCCATTTTGGGCGAGGACGGGCAGGTCCAGGATATAGTCAAAATGTCTCTACCAACCATCGACTATGATGATGTTCATATGCTGTATTTATTAGAGTAACACTCAGATGTCCACATGAAATAAATTTGCCACAATCTAAACATGTCATTTTAATCTTTCCAAATTTCTTCTAAATATTTGGGACCGTTTCCCTTGCCTCTGAAGCTCTCAGTGCCACTTCTTTGATGAATGTACTAGCAGGTCAGGGGTTCTCCTCCAAATCTCTCTTTTATGCAGCACTATAATTAATTGTTGCCACCTCTCCATATGACGATGCATGGTATAGTTACCACAACTATATTTTTTTTCGGTTCCTCTAGAGAGTTCATCGTGGCAGATGAAGCGTGTAACGTACCGGGCATTTACCTTTTTTTGCATGTACAGGAAAGGAAAAAAAAATCGAGCGTCCGAGTTCTAAGGTGTCCCAGGGCCATTTTAGTGGACCAGGCCCAAATTCAAAGAACAGGCCGCCATTTTGAGAGTCCTGTTGCAGCCGCCTGTCGCTGTAGCATCAAGAGCAGCCGAAACTCAGCTGAATGGCAACTGAAACGGTAAAGGGGCGCCCCACTACAGCAGACGAGCCAGGCCCAAATCCAAAGAACTGCTGTCTCACAGGCTAATGGGGCGACCCACGCCGAGTTTCAGCATTGTAGGATGACCACACAAGTACAGCAACTTGCTAGACATCACCTCGGTGCCATCCGGATCTCGGCGCCCCACTGCAGATGAAGTGCCTCTCAACTATGAAACCACCACGGTGACATCCGGATCTTGGCGCGTTGTGCTGCCTTCGGCCTATTCGCACATCGGTCCGCTACTGACGCCATCTCACAGGCTAATGGGGCGACCCACGCCGAGTTTCAGCATTGTAGGATGACCACACCAGTACAGCAACTTGCTAGACATCACCTCGGTGCCATCCGGATCTCGGCGCCCCACTGCAGATGAAGTGCCTCTCAACTATGAAACCACCACGGTGACATCCGGATCTTGGCGCGTTGTGCTGCCTTCGGCCTATTCGCACATCGGTCCGCTACTGACGCCATCTCACAGGCTAATGGGGCGACCCACGCCGAGTTTCAGCATTGTAGGATGACCACACCAGTACAGCAACTTGCTAGACATCACCTCGGTGCCATCCGGATCTCGGCGCCCCACTGCAGATGAAGTGCCTCTCAACTATGAAACCACCACGGTGACATCCGGATCTTGGCGCGTTGTGCTGCCTTCGGCCTATTCGCACATCGGTCCGCTACTGACGCCATCTCACAGGCTAATGGGGTGACCCACGCCGAGTTTCAGCATTGTAGGATGACCACACCAACTTGCTAGACATCACCTCAGTGCCATCCGAATCTTGGCATCTCAACGCCTAGTGGTATCTTCCATACAAAAAATATTGTTACGCTGCCTTTGGCCCCATTCGCACATCAGTCCGCAACTTAGACATCACCTCGGTGCCATCCGGATCTTGGCATCTCAGCGCCTTGTGGTGTCAGTCAGAAAATATTGTTGTGCTGCCTTCGGCCTATTCGCACATCGGTCCGCTACTGACGCCATCTCACAGGCCAACGGGGCGCCCCACGCCGACTTTCAGCATTGTAGGATGGCCACACCAGTACCACAACTTGCAAGACACCACCTCGGTGCCATCCGGATCTTGGCATCTCAGCGCCTTGTGGTCTCTTCTACACCGGAAATATAGTAGAAAATATTGTTGCGCTGCCTTTGGCCCCATTCACACATCAGTCCGCTACTGACACCATCTCACAGGCCAACGGGGCGCCCCACGCCGACTTTCAACATTGTAGGATGGCCACAGAAGTGCGACAACTTACTAGACACCACCTCGGTGCCATCCGGATCTTGGCGCGTTGTGCTGCCTTCGGCCTATTCGCACATCGGTCCGCTACTGACGCAAACTCACAGGCCAACGGGGCGCCCCACGCCGACTTTCAGCATTGTAGGATGGCCACACCAGTGCGGCAACTTCCTACACACCACCTCGGTGCCATCCGGATCTTGGCGCGTAGTGAAGCTGCAGCAGCTGCAAATAAGCTTCAGACAGTGTTACAACCGCTGCTCAGAACTCTCAACTATGACACCACCTCGATGCCATCCGGATCTTGGCGCGTTGTATTGCCTTCGGCCTATTCGCACATCGGTCCGCTACTGACGCCGCCTCACGTGCCAACGTATTTTCTCCGCATTTTATACCCTATGCCGCATAACAGGTCATGTGACTTGTTTATAAAACTTTTCATTGGTTCATTTTACTTTTGGTTTCCTAATGATGGAAGGCTTGATCATATGACCTAAAAACAACACTTTTCATTGGATGAAAACTTTTTTTTTCCCCCAAACGATGAAAGCCCCACCTTGTTTCTGGATGTTTCAGACTGAAGCTGGCGTCACCATGAGAGCACCACCATCTCGTAGCTCCGTCGTGGTCATTCCGCGAGCAATCATGGCAGCCGCTCCCCACCAGAAGCCTGCAGGAGTCGGGGCCCCCAAAACTTTTGATGAATTCTCAAGGCGGAGGGGACGCTTTCGAGAATGGGGTCCAAGACCTAGCAGACAAGCGTCCGATTTCCAAGGTGTCCCAGGGCCATTTCAGTGGACCAGGCCCAAAAAGGAAACAGCCTGCCGCCATTTTGAGAGTCCTGTGACAGCCGCCTATCGCTGCACCGCAAGAGTGGGCGCAACTCAGCTGAATGGCGGATTTTGACACAGTGGACCAAAAGCGGACGGAATGGCAACTGAAACGGTAAAGGGGCGCCCCACTACAACAGACGAGACTCCACCTGGAGAGGCCCGTTCACGCCGCCTCCCCCGGGGCGCTCCACGCCGTTATTCGGAGCAGCATTGTAGGATACCAAAACCAGTGCGGCAACTTACTGGACATCACCTTGGTGCCATCGTTCTGCTGCCTTGGAACTATTCGCACAACAGTTTGCTACTGATGACCCACCCCCCGCGACGCCCCACGCCGTTATTTGCTGGGTGGCAACTTACTAGACATCACTTTTGTGTCATCTAGATTTCGGCGCGTTCTGCTGCCTTGGAACTATTCGCACAACAGTTTGCTACTGATCACCCACCCCCCGCGACGCCCCACGCCGGAAATCTGGACGTTGTGCTGCGTTGGGACTATTCGCACAGCCGACCGCTACTTCGTTGTTTTTCTCTAAAAATGTTTATATGTTATTACTATTTTTGTTTTCTTGTATATATTTATAAATTATTAAAGTTTTATAATCTTACTACTTTGTCGGAGTGCTATATATTTTTAATGTGACACATAATTGTAAAAACTTTGATGTACAAAGAGTCATCCCTGGAATCTTCCGCTTCACGCTCGGTCCCCTCCCCAATCACAATACAGAATGGTTTTCAGATAATAGCAACGCTTCTGCTGTGACGGATCTCATCGAGTGTGGGCCTTGATCTACTATAACTCCTTTGAAGACGGGTGATTCTTTACAGCTGTGGCCATAAACTACATCTGCAGGGCTAGCTGATAGCCTAGGACCGGCCTGGACAATCGGACACAGAGGAAAAGGAGTGTCAGAGGGTGCGGTAGTGAATAGGGCGAAAGGGAGGTGTCGGGCGGGCACAGGGTGTGATTCTCAGGGAAGAACAGCGCAGATGGGGGGAGGTTTATTACCCATGCATAAAACAGAGAGCGGGGGTGACCACTGCCTGGGGGAGATGCTTGCGAGGGTGGGGAGCCATGCTAAGGATCGACAGCGTGCACAGAGTGGGTCTGGTCAAGGCATCTAAAATGGCTGCCGTGCACGACAAAAGTGTGGCATTTGAAAAAAGACAAGATGGCGCACACAATGTTTTTCAACAATTCCTGATTTCCTTCGAATCGAACGTTAACAGACGTTGGGGCATATTACCAAAGTTAAGCGATATTTATCCCTAACGATGCATTGCAAAGATTTTTTTACCGTCAGAAATTATCGCAGATAAACCTTGCTATTATCAAGGTTTATCGCAAATACGATAAAAAACGAGCGCAATGCATTAATGTCGCTGAAAACTCCGCGATATTCATGCATTACCGAGCTAATGCTCTTAGCCATGTTATCCACCTCCCATTGGATAACATGGCTAAGAACTGCTCAGGGCAGCTGTTACTTTTTGGAGATATTCGCGCTTATCTCGAATATTTCCAAAAGTTGATAATAGGAGATAGCGATGTTAGCGACTGTTTCCAGTCGCTAACATCTTGGCATGCCCACTTTGCATGTCATTAGTGATAAATATCACTCACATGCAAAGTGGGACCCAAGATGGTCGCTATCTCCTACTAGCCGTCGCTAACTGGTGTTAGCAACAGCTAGGTAATACACATATAATTTTATCTCCGCGAAGCGGAGCGCTGTTACAGATATATATCTTGTTTTTGAACGTTAATTTCTCAAAATGCACTGAAGCACATATATTGAGACATAGCAAAGGCACATCGGGCTACCAGTCCCTAATATTTTACCAAGTTTCGTGCAAATCCATTCAGCCGTTCGATTATTATTATTATTATTTTTTTTTGCCCCGCGGGGCCCTTTTAAAACCTCCACATCAAACCTAGGGGGTCAGCGAGGATCTACTATGCCCCCTTATGGTCATCAGCCGTTCGATTATTATTATTATTTTTTTTTTTGCCCCGCGGGGCCCTTTTAAAACCTCCACATCAAACCTAGGGGGTCAGCGAGGATCTACTATGCCCCCTTATGGTCATTTGCCCCTTCGCTTTGGCCTCCTCTTGTCTCTCGATCCTACCGAGAGACAAGATGGCGGCCGCTACGTACTGTTTGGAATGTTTACAGACACCGGAGAGCCAATCAGCTTCGCTTCGCAAAGCTCCGTAACGCGAAAAGTACGCGAAGCGGTGCGCTGTTACAGATATATATCTTTTTTTGAACGTTAATTTCTCAAAATCCACTGAAGCACATATATTGAGACCTAGCAAAGGCACATCGGGCTACCAGTCCCTACAATTTTGCCAAGTTTCGTGCAAATCCATTCAGCCGTTCGATTATTATTATTATTATTTTTTTTTGCCCCGCGGGGCCCTTTTAAAACCTCCACATCAAACCTAGGGGGTCAGCGAGGATCTACTATGCCCCCTTATAGTTATTTCCCCCTTTGTTTTGACCTCCTCTTGTCTCTCGATCCTACCGAGAGACAAGATGGCGGCCGCTACGGACTGTTTGGAATGTTGACAGACGCCGGAGAACCAATCAGCTTCGCTTCACAAAGCTCCGTTGCGCGAAAAGTCCGCGAACCAGAGCGCTAACCGGTCCGCTGTTACAGATATATATCTTTTTTTAAACGTTAATTTCTCAAAATCCACTGGAGCACATATATTGAGACCTACAAAAGGCACATCGGGCTACCAGTCCCTACAATTTTGCCAAGTTTCGTGCAAATCCATTCAGCCGTTCGGGCTAAAAGTGAGGCCAACCGCCCTATGGAAAACTCAATGTTAAAAACACGTTTTGGGACCCCCCTTTTTTCTCGGCCCCCACTGGACGAACCCCCCCCAAATTTTCAAGGGCTGCTCAGAAACAAAATGTGCCATTTTCCTGAAAATTTCAGCCGATTCCGTCCACAAACGCCAAAGTTATTAGACATAGAATTTTCAAAAAACCCATAGAGAAAAAATCCTAACTATATATACCTACTGGCGACCGCCAGTAGGTAATATATATATATATATATATATACATATATATATATATATATATATATATTCACTGAAAAAACCATAGGTTATAGACCATATATAGTTAGGAATTAGCATTTACAAAACCTTATTTTACTCACACAAAACCATTGAAATTCCATATATAGTTAGTTGCACTAACTATATATCGCGCACCCGCAATCCACTGCTGATGATGTCACATATTACATCATTCATGACATGGTCAGTGACATCACTGATGACATCTCAAATGACATCACTGATGACATCACTGATGACATCATCCAGTGACTGTGTTTCTGTAAAGTTTAAATATGTTTTACATATTGAAGAATGAGTAGATGTATGTGTCTGGATGAAGGATTTAGTAGGTGCGTGACTGACTGTATGAGTGAGTGATTAAATGTGTCTCACTGAGTGCATGGGTTAGTGACTAAACTGTCTTAATTTGTGCATCATTATGTCTGTTGTTCTGTAAACTGCTGCATGTGTTGATCAGTAGCTATATGAGTAACTATATGGGTTATTGATTGATTGTCCAAGTATTTGTATGGGAGACTGAGTGTGTGTGTGGCTGGCTGGGAGATGTGTGACTCTGTGCAGATCAATGTGTACTTGTATCAATGATTGTATAAGAGAGTAAGTATGTGTTAGTATATGTTTGAAAATGTAAGGTACTCTATGTTTAACTGTATAGATTAGAAAATGGAAGTGTAATTGATTATTTACAGGACTGACTAGGTGTGTGAGTAACTCCATGGATGAGTGGCAGAGTGTGAGTGTCTGTATAGGTGTATGAGTGCATATGATAGTGTTGTAAAGATGAGTGATTGTATGTATGAATGATTGTATTGGTGAATGAGTGAATGTGTGTGTGAATATAGGAATCAGTGAGTGCGTATGTAGTAACTAGTATTGGTGTGTCAATGGTTTAAAAAATTATATTCTGTATTTAACACTGGGTGTAACAGAGGTTATATTAAAGTGTGAGGAGATGCATTGTATTGTCACATGAATGATATCATCAGTTATGTGACCATTGATGTCAAATGAGATGTCAGCAGTGATGTCATCGGTGATGTCATCGGTGATGTCATCAGTGATGTCATCGGTGATGTCATCAGTGATGTCATTTGAGATGTCATCAGTGATGTCATCAGTGATGTCACTGACCATGTCATGAATGATGTAATATGTGACATCATCAGCAGTGGATTGCGGGTGCGCGATATATAGTTAGTGCAACTAACTATATATGGAATTTCAATGGTTTTGTGTGAGTAAAATAAGGTTTTGTAAATGCTAATTCCTAACTATATATGGTCTATAACCTATGTTTTTTTCAGTGAATTTTCAAGGTTTTGTAAATGCTAATTCCTAACTATATATGGTCTATAACCTATGGATTTTTCAGTGAATTTCAATGGTTTTTTAAAAGCAAATATCAAAAGCTTTTTTGTGGAAAATGACTAAAATTAGGTATACATAAGCGGCGTTCATTTATGTTCACCACAGCCACTGTTGAAAGTAAAGTGAAAGTCGCGAAACAGTGGCCACGCCATCTTGTCCCTTTTAGGCCCCATCATGCACGTAAGTGACAGCCATTTTGTGTGTCATGGCCTCTCTGCCCACTGCCAATAGCCTATGATCGTTCGGAATTGGTTCTCTTTGGGTGATTCTCTATTCACAAATAAGCACAGAGTCGCAATACTCTGTTTAGTCTTTGCGGATAGTGAAGGATAGGTAGTGCAGACTTTTGTCCCCTTTGTAACCCGTCATGCCTATCTCTGCCCCGTTTGTTGGTAGTTGGTTCAACCCGGACCGTTTATTAGAGGTAGATCATCTGACTCCACCGGAGGACACCCCTAATAAAAAGGACATATATATAAAATGCGGACTAGCCGCTGTATCGTGCTAGCAAACTATAACATAAAAATCGTTAGAAAAAACAAAAGGAATCGAGCAAAATCAGTAGGCCACTGATGGGATCTCTTTTTGACCTCGCTAAAATAGAAACATTAGGAACAACCCCTCATGAGAAATATGAAACTAGTGAGAGGAACCGAGCTCGACGCCATGATGGCTGCAAGACAGCTCGGCTCCGCCGCCCAACCCGCCCAAAATAACGACAAACCCTATGCAAATATTATAAATATATACAACACACCAGCAAAGTAACAGGGTAAAACGTTTTATTAAATAACTATTTACATGGCAGCCTGCTGCAACATCGATCCAAATGCATGACGCTGTTCCTGTCCCTCCTTCCTTAAAGTAGCAATGTTGGGCTACTTTGGGCTACTTTTTAGTAGGATTTGGGCTTTAGAAAGTCTACAAAGGCCATCAGCCGGCGAGGTAGCATAGGTGGCGGCCTAGGGGTGGAGGACCGTTGTGCAAATAGCCCGGGGGCGACACCACGCGCCAAGCCTCGTCCCCAGTACATCCAGAGGTGATGTCCGACAAATTGTGTGGGGGGATGCCTTGCTGATGCCGCCACCCCCCCACCCCCCACCTTCTTGTTGCCTGATCCGGCCAGCTCAATCGATCGAGCATGAGACTCTCAAACCCAGGGTTGTAGGCCCGGCCATCTTGTGGGGCGCCCGCAGGAGAGACGGCGCGGACGGCCCCCTCTCCCCTCACCCCCAGGTGGAGCTGCAGCAGGGCGACCCTTAGCGTTTCACTCGCCGGTCAGCTGAAGCAGGGCGACCCTTAGCGTTTCACTCGCCGGTCAGCTGAAGCAGGGCGACCCTTAGCGTTTCACTTGCCGGTCAGCTGAAGCAGGGCTACCCTTATCGTTTCACTCCCCGGTCAGCTGCACCAGGACTGCCATTGGCGTTCCACTCGGTTGGATGGCCGGGGACCCGCTCCGGTGGCCGGGGTGAAGAGCGGCTGTTGCTGCGGAACGCTCAAAATGGCGGCCGACTCCCCGGATTTGGGCCTGGTCCACTAGAACGGCTCTGGACTACCCTGGAACTCGAATGCTTGCCTGCTCGGGCATGAGCCCCACTCTTGAAGACGTCCTCTCAGTTTTAAAGGTTCTACGAGAGTCGTTGGCCCTCGACTCCCGCGGGCTTCCGATGGGGGCAACCGCCACTGTTGCTCGACTATCCCCCATGGATATACCGCTGCCACGGGTGTCCGCCGCCTTATCCACATCTGGTGCCGTATGTGAGGCTGATTCAGTGCATCGGCGGAGGGATACGCCTGCTGTCCCGCTCTCCGGAAGTGGCCACAACATTGTCACAGGATGGTAGTGCTCTCATGCTGACGCCAGTTTTTGTCTGAATTACTAAGAGACACTGTAGACTGCCAACTTGATCAGCTCCGGTGGGACCTCAGCGTGACCCGGTAGGGAAGATTTTGCCTCCCTCGCCTTTGAGTCATGGTTCATGCTGCCTGTTCTTTCTGTTGGCGCTAACAAACTTTTTGAACTGCCGAAAGGGATTCTGGTCCTGCCGCTAGTTATTGGAGACATTGAACTATACTCTGGACCTGCCTGGCCTCGACCAAAATGGCGCCATTATGGGAGCGACTTGCAACTCCTTATGACGTTCTAGTTACTTAGCCTTGATGTTATGGGGGATGTATGCGGTCTTTGTGCACATGGTGGGCGGGGAAGGGTACTGACTGGGCATACGGACAACCCTATTGATGTCGGTTTTTCATTATTGATTATTGTATTAATAAAGCTTTGAAGTAATGTTACCCATGATACTCGCCCATGGTGTGCGTATGGACGATTTTATTGTAACTGATCCTGTTATGCTTTCAATTATAAAATCAACCTTCACTGATCCTGCAACCGTTTGTCACGTTTAGTTTTTTCAATTAAATGGCTCGCTTGTTACATACTCCTATACCCCTGGCTTTTGACCCTTTCCTACGCGCAGTCTGTACTATCTCTGGGAGCGTGAAAGATTGTATGGTATGAATGTGCGCATGGGCCCTGATTTGTACGGTATGAATGCGTATGTGTGGCGCACGACTGGGTCAATAAAAGAATGCTTTTTGTATGACTGAGGCGTTGATCGAACGGTTAATGGAATGAGAAAAATAAGCCCGAACATGGTATCCGCATGTGAAGGACGAAAAAGAATATAGCACTTTCCTTACTTAGGAACGACTCTCTCTGGAGCTAGTGAATGGGAGAGTAGCCTACACCAGAAACTTGAAGGGTTATTTCAGTACGACGAACCCGACCCCAACCGATATCCCAAATGTACACCCAAAATAATGCGCACCAGTAAGTCAATTTATGTGCTGACTAAATAAGAGAAGTTAAGAGTACCCCGGGTTGAAGTTCATCCAAGATCCCCCTCAGCCCAGAAATTAGGGATATTGTTATGTTTTAGATTTACCCCTTCTTCTTCCACCCTCGTAGAAAGGTCAGAATTGTACCATCGCACGTCCGACTGACACCCCTCCTTTACATCAGCTTGGATCATCATTTTCTAGATGTTGGAAGGCCCCACCGTGAGTATAAGCACGACTGGACTAGTGTCCGACCAACTAAAAAAGGAGTAAGTGTTTTCGAAAACGAGGTTACCAACAAAAATTGTCTACTATTAGGAAGGAAGGAGAACAAAGAGCTCGACCCCCAAATGAATGAATTGGAATACTGAGAATACGCAACGCGCATGAAAAAGTCCCTTTGCCCAAAATAGCTCTGTGTTTTGTCTTAGGTTTCCGTACTTGATGTATGTAATGTCGCACCCTGTCTGGTATTTGTGTGTACGTAAACTTTAAATTTGTTATCCCTCAGCTTGTGTTTTATACGTGAAACCGACCCGTACTGTTCTATATGTGTGTGCACTGAATAACCTATTATTATACACGTTTTTCTCTCTCTCTCTTTATGTTGTACGTGTACTAATAGCCTATTTGGTGCGCACGACGCTCTCTCCCTCTGAGGGCTCCCTTGCTCCCTTTTGAAAAAATGACGACACTGTACCTCGCCGGTACAGGTATAATTGGCTTTAGACACGACAGTGTTTGAACAAATTGATAGAAACAAAACGATCGTATTTTGCCATATTACTACCTCTCCTTTCTGTAAAATATTGGAACTTAATTGCTGAGAAAGAAAGGACAGGTAAGACGACTGTTGTCCCCTAATCTGACCCTTAAAAGGGAACTATATGTCATGGTTTTTTGTTTTAATGCCTTAGTAACACCACCATCATCATTTAGATTACCACCGCCCATTGCACAAAAGCGTACCGGGCGCTCCCCACGCAAAAAAAGCGATTTTTTTTTTTTTTGCCCCGCGGGGCCCTTTTAAAGCCTCCACATCAAACCTAGGGGGTCAGGGAGGATCTACTATGCCCCCTTATGGTCATTTCCCCCTTTGTTTTGGCCTCCTCTTGTCTCTCGATCCTACCGAGAGACAAGATGGCGGCCGCTCCGGACTGTTTAGAATGTTGACAGACACCAGAGAGCCAATCAGCTTCGCTTCGCGAAGTTCCGTTACGCGTCAAGTACGCGAACCGGAGCGCTACCCGGAGCGCTGTTACAGATATATATATTTTTTTGACCGTTAATTTATCAAAATCCACTGGAGCACATATTGAGACCTAGCAAAGGCACATCGGGCTAACAGTCCCTACAATTTTGCCAAGTTTCATGCAAATCCATTCAGCCGTTCGGGCTAAAAGTGAGGCCAACCGCCCTATGGAAATTAACATGGGAAAACGCGTTTTGGGACCCCCCTTTTTTCTCGGCCCCCCCTCGACCGACCCCCCCCCCCAAATTTTCTGCGGCTGCTCAGAAACAAAATGTTCCATTTTCCTGAAAATTTCAGCCAATTCCGTCCACAAACGCCTAAGTTATTAGACATAGAAATTTCCAAAATCCCATAGAGAAAAAATCCTAACTATATATACCTACTGGCCAGTAGGTAATATATATATATATATATATATATATATATATATATATATATATATATATATATATATATATATATATATATATATATCTCATTTTTTAAATAAAAAGGACTTTTTTCAACCTACCTTGGAGTGCCGGATGATTTGCTGTTGCAATTGGGGGAGATCTCATAAACAATATATATATATATATATATATATATAATTCACTGAAAAAACCATAGGTTTGACACCAGTTATAGTTAGCTGGAAATTTTACTGACATAAAACCATTGAAATTCCCACGTTATAGTTAGTTGGACTCACTATAACTTGCGCGCCTGCAATGCACTGCTGATGACGTCACATATTACATCACTCATGACATGCTCAGTGACATCACTCATGACATCACTCATGACATCACTGATGACACCATCCAGTGAATGTGTGTCTTTCTGAAAAATAAATATGTTTTATATATGTATATGTAAAGGTCGATGGAAGAATAAATGTTTAAATAAGTGTCTTAATGGATGTTTTAAAAAAAAAAATTGATTGGTTTACTGGCTTATTATGTGTATCTTAGTGAATACATATATTAGCGAGTATTGTTTAAATATTTAAATGTTTGTATCAGTGTTTCACTTTGTGTATAAGTGGCTGCATTGGTTGGGGAGTAGCTACATGTGTGTGTGTGTATGGGTTATTAGATGTTTTTTTTAGTATCAGTATGAGTGTCTGTATGGTTTGGTGGGGGTGTTACTTAGCACAAAGATGCATCAATGACTGACTCACTGTTTGTATGTGTTTTGAAGACAGCATATGTGCAGGACTGTATGGGTGGATGAGTGTGTATATGTGTGTGTTAGTGAGTGAATGACTGTCTCACTAGTGTCTTTATCAGTAACTACATAGGTTTTAATCTAGTATATGTGAGTATTGATGTATAACAGTGAGTATATGTGAGAGTGAGAGATTGAAAGAGTTCTTGTTTAAATAAGTATGTGTTTCTATAAGTGATTGTTTAAGAGAGTAAGTATGTGTAAGTTTCCTTAGAAGTAAGGTGGTAGTGTGTGTATAGCTGTATATGCAAATAAATGGATGTTCAATAGTTTATTTGCATGTGTGATTGTGTGTGTGAGTAACTTTTGGATGACTGTCGGTGTGTAACAGGATGTATAGGTGTTTCACTACATATGATGAGTGAATATATGTATGAGTGACTATATAGAACTGTCGGTGAATGAGTGGATGTGTATATAGATGGTGGTATTACTGAATTGGTTGTTGTAACTGGTATGGGTATCTCTGTTTTTTTGAAAATTTTAGTTTCTATTTTTGAATATGTGTTTCAAGGGTTACATTACACTGAAAGGAGGTCTGTCACTCTGTCACAAGGATGGTGTCATCAGTGATGTCATGAGTGATGTCACTGACCATGTCATGAGTGATGTAATATGTGACGTCATCAGCAGTGCAATGCAGGCGCGCAAGTTATAGTGAGTCCAACTAACTATAACGTGGGAATTTCAATGGTTTTATGTCAGTAAAATTTCCAGCTAACTATAACTGGTGTCAAACCTATGTTTTTTTCAGTGAATTTAATAGGTTTTTTAAATGCTAATTCCTAACTATAACTGGTGTGAAACCTATGTTTTTTTCAGTGAATTTCATAGGTTTTTTAAATGCTAATTCCTAACTATATAAGGCCTGAAACCTATGTTTTTTTCAGTGAATTTCAAAGGTTTTTTTAATGCTAATTCCGAACTATATAAGACCTGAAAGCCCACCAGGAATCTCCAGTATGCGCCAGGGGACTGCATTGCAGAGAGGTGTAATGAAGCCACGCCCCTTTTTACACCTCTCTGCAACGCAGCCCCCGTGCATGTTTGAAGAGGGGGAACTAATTCCCCTTGCATACTGGGGGCCCCTGGGGGCCAACTAGCCCACCTGGAACCTCCAGTATGCGCCAGGGGGCTGCATTGCAGAGGTGTAATGAGGCTATGCCCCTTGTTACACCTCTCTGCAACGCAGCCCCCTGCCGCGTTTGCAGATGGGGAACTGATTCCCCTTGCATACTGGGGGTCCCTGGGGGCCAACTAGCCCACCAGGAGCCTCCAGTATGCGCCAGGGGGCTGCATTGCAGAGAGGTGTAATGAGGCCACACCCTTTTTTACACCTCTCTGGAACACAGCCCCCGTGCATGTTTGAAGAGGGGGAACTAATTCTTCTTGCATACTAGGGGTCCCTGGGGGCCAACTAGCCCACCTGGAACCTCCAGTATGCGCCAGGGGGCTGCATTGCACAGAGGTGTAATGAGGCTATGCCTCTTTTTACACCTCTCTGCAACGCAGGCCACTGGCGCGTTTGCAGAGGGGGGACTAATTCCCCTTGCATACTGGGGGTCCCTGGGTCATATCTGCCCAAACACCGATATTCCGAACGATTGAAAATGACTTTTCTTGGGAAACATTTGGATTTGGATTATCATGTCCTATACTTTGGAATTTTTGAAAGACTGACTTTGAGGATGCTATAAATTACTCAAGTCTGCCCGAATTGTGTGGGTAAAATTGATACCTAGTCACTTTGAATAAGAATGTACTTACGTCTCGTCTAACATTTGGAAGAAATATCTAGTTATATAACAACAGGATACCGACATAACTTGAAGGAAATAAGAACGCCCTGAAGAAGTTCTGTTGTACAGAACGAAACGTTTCGGCTGGCTGTGGTACATAAACTTAAGGAAAATAAAAGCATTTGAATATACACCAAGATTCAGCACTTCAATAAGGACTCTAAGTGATATGATTTGATTGGACTTATTGTGCAAGTGGTGCTGTGCCAAACTTTGGAATATTCTCCACTACTCTCTACTACTTACTCTCTCCTACTCCACTACTCTCAAATACTCACTCTCTACTACTCATTCTCTACTACTCTCTCTCTCTACTCACTCCCTACTACTCACTCCCTACTACTCACTCCCTACTACTCACTCCCTACTACTCACTATCTACTACTCTCTACTACTCACTCTCTACTACTCACTCTCTACTACTCACTCTCTACTACTCACTCTCTACTACTCGCTTTCTACTACTCGCTCTCTACTACTCATTCTCTACTACTCACTCTCTACTACTCTACTACTCACTCTCTACTACTCTCTCTACTACTCACTCTCTACTACTCTCTACTACTCACTCTCTACTACTCTCTCTCTACTAGTCTCTACTACTCACTCTCTACTATTGTCTCTCTCTGCTACTCACTCTCTACTACTCTCTACTATTCACTCTACTACTCACTCTCTACTACTCTCTACTACTCACTCTTTACTACTTTCTACTACTCACTCTATTGCTCTCTACTACTCACTCTACTACTTACTCTCTACTACTCTCTACTACTCACTCTCTACTACTCTCTACTATTCACTCTACTACTCTCTACTACTCACTCTCTGCTACTCTCTCTACTGCTCTCTACTACTCACTCTCTACTCTCTATTACTCACTCTCTACTCTCTACCTCTCTCTACTTCTCTCTCTCTACTAGTCTCTACCTCTCTACCGCTACCTCTCTACCTCTACACCTCTACCTCTCTACCTCTCTCTACACGCACACATATACACATATATATATGCATATGCATTTATATATATGTATGTGTATGTATATATATATTCACTGAAAAAACCATAGGTTATAGACCATATATAGTTAGGAATTAGCATTTAAAAAACCTTATTTTACTCACACAAAACCATTGAAATTCCATATATAGTTAGTTGCACTAACTATATATTGCGCACCCGCAATCCACTGCTGATCATGTCACATATTACATCATTCATGACATGGTCAGTGACATCACTGATGACATCACTGATGACATCTCAAATGACATCACTGATGACATCACTGATGACAACATCCAGTGACTATGTTTCTGTAAAGTTAAAATATGTCTTACATATTGAAGAATGAGTGGATGTATAAGTGTCTGGACGAAGGATTTAGTAGGTGCATGACTGAATGTATGAGTGAGTGATTAAATGTGTCTCACTGAGTGCATGGGTTAGTGACTAAACTGTCTTAATTTGTGCATCATTATGTCTGTTGTTCTGTAAACTGCTGCATGTGTTGATCAGTAGCTATATGAGTAACTATATGGGTTATTGATTGATTGCCCAAGTATTTGCATGGGAGACTGAGTGTGTGTGTGGCTGGATGGGAGGTGTGTGACTCTGTACAGATCAATGTGTACTTGTATCAATGATTGTATAAGAGAGTAAGTATGTGTTAGTATATGGTTGAAAACGTAAGGTGCTCTATGTTTAACTGTATAGAGTAGAAAATGGAAGTGTGATTGATTCTTTACAGGACTGACTAGGTGTGTGAGTAACTCCATGGATGAGTGGCAGAGTGTGAGTGTCTGTATAGGTGTATGAGTGCATATGATTGTGTTGTAAACATGAGTGATTGTATGTATGAATGATTGTATGGGTGAATGAGTGAATGTGTGTGTAGACGTAGGAATCAGTGAGTACGTATGTAGTAACTAGTATTGGTGTGTCAATGGTTTCAAAAATTATACTCTGTTTTTAACACTGGGTGAAACAGAGGTTATATTAAAATGTGAAGAGATGCATTGTATTGTCACATGAATAATATCATCAGTGATGTGGTCATTGATGTCAAATGAGATGTCATCAGTGATGTCATCAGTGATGTCATTTGAGATGTCATCAGTGATGTCATCAGTGATGTCACTGACCATGTCATGAATGATGTAATATGTGACATGATCAGCAGTGGATTGCGGGTGCGCAATATATAGTTAGTGCAACTAACTATATATGGAATTTCAATGGTTTTGTGTGAGTAAAATAAGGTTTTTTAAATGCTAATTCCTAACTATATATGGTCTATAACCTATGGTTTTTTCAGTGAATTTTCAAGGTTTTGTAAATGCTAATTCCTAACTATATATGGTCTATAACCTATGGTTTTTTCAGTGAATTTCAATGGTTTTTTAATAGCAAATATCATAAGCTGTCGAATGTCAAGTACGTGGTAAGTGAAAACATTTTCGTGTTTATGCACACTGATCTGCTTTGAATGGTACCCCCCCCCCTCATTTCTATTAGGAGTACTCTCTCTTTGCAGATAGTGAAAGGTAGTTAACGCAGGCCTTTGCCCCCGTTGTAATCCGTCGTGCCTGCTTCTCTCTCCATTTGATTGATTGTTATCCAAGTATTTACTGTTTTAGAATTAGTTCTCTTTGGTTCATTCTCTATTTACAAACAAACACAGAGTCGCAATACTCTGTTTAGTCTTTGCAGATAACGAAAAATCGTGTAAAAAAAAGAAAAGGAATCGAGCAAAATCAGTAGGCCACTAATGGGATCTCTTTTTGACCTCGCTAAAATAGAAACATTAGGAACAACCCCTCATGACAAATACAAAACTAGTGAGATGAACTGAACTCCACACAATGATGGCTGCAAAACAGCTCGGCTCCGCCACCCACCCCGCCCAAAATAACGATAAAGAGCGGCTGCCATGATTGGTTGCGGAATGGCCACGACGGAGCTACGAAATGATGCTGCTCTCATGCTAACCCCAGCTTCAGTCTGAAACATCCAGAAACACTGTAGACTACCAATTCGATCAGTTCCGGTAGCGCCCCAATGTAACCCGGTAGAGAAGAACTAGCCCTCCCCTCTTTGACTGATGGTTCTTGTTGCCTGTCCCTTCTGTTCTCATTTAACAGAACTATTTAGCCTGCTGAAAGGGGTTGTGTTCCGACCGCTGGTTGGTGGAGACATTTTGACTATATTCTGGACCTGCGTTGTCGCGTAATGCGTCATATGACGCGCCGCGTTAGCGCATCCGGAAGTCATCCGGGGCGCGCAGCGCGTAACGTAAGCATAACAAGTCATGTGACTTGTTAATAAAACTTTTCATTGGTTCATTTTACTTTTCTTATTGTAATGATGAAAGGCTTGGTCATATGACCTAAAAATTACGCTTTTCATTACTTCCGAACATTATTTTTTCTTAAATATATGTTATAATGTTCCAGACTAATGTACTTTCCCGGAAATTCTACAACTGTCCTGCAAGTAAAATATATTCTTTTTTCGAGAAAAAGAGCGTTTCTTCGTCCCATGATGGAGCCGTTGAGCAAAAGAGGGTCGACCTGCTGTCTTAGTCGCCGATACGCCTGAATATGAGATTCTTATCGATCACTTTATGTTGCAGGAATAGAAAACACAACAGCCCTTGACCATTTATCTTTACTGCGTTCCTTCGTATTATACCTTTTACCCTTCATGTAATTGGTCTTCTTTATTTCACTTGCCTTTTAATGATTCTAAAACAGTGACTATTATTACAAACTTTACCAATGTATATACTACTACCATGTTTTCTTTTAAAAACCTTTATTGTGAAAATTTCATTATACAAATACGAGCCTATAACCACGTGGGCCGGCCACGGAACAAACTGTAATCGTATGTGATGAGTAGACATTTACACTGTAGAGGAACGTAACGGGCGGGCCATTAGGTTGCAAGAACTAAGGTGTCTAACAGTTACGGAATCGGTGGACGTACATTTTATAATTAAAATACGACAGGGCCAGTTACAATAAAATTATCTAGATATACATTTGCGGGCAAGTACCATGGGTGACGTTAATTCGAACTTTCAACAGTACAGTAATCAATAACACATCAGAACTTAATATCAATAGGGATGTCGAAATATTCAATCAATTCTCGTCCCCGCCCGCCATGTGCTTCAAAACTGCATACGTATCTCGTGATTTCAAGGTTCTGCAACCAGTACACAACAAGGAGTTACGAGTCCCATTTATTCCGGCGCCATTTTGGGCGAGGACGGGCAGGTCCAGGATATAGTCAAAATGTCTCTACCAACCATCGACTATGATGATGTTCATATGCTGTATTTATTAGAGTAACACTCATCTGTCCACATGAAATTAATTTGCCACAATCTAAACATGTCATTTTAATCTTTCCAAAGTTCTTCTAAAAATTTGGGACCGTTTCCCTTGCCTCTGAAGCTCTCAGTGCCACTTCTTTGATGAATGTACTAGCAGGTCAGGGGTTCTCCTCCAAATCTCTCTTTTATGCAGCACTATAATTAATTGGTGCCACCTCTCCATATGACGATGCATGGTATAGTTACCACAACTATATTTTTTTTCGGTTCCTCTGGAGAGTTCATCGTGGCAGATGAAGCGTGTAACGTACCGGGCATTTACCTTTTTTTGCATGTACAGGAAAGGAAAAAAAAATCGAGCGTCCGAGTTCTAAGGTGTCCCAGGGCCATTTTAGTGGAGGACATGATACAGCGATAATGCCCTGGATAAGGACACTTCCTTCGGGCACCCCACGCCGTCTTTCGGCGCAGCATTGTAGGATGGCCACACCAGTGCGGCAACTTGCTAGACACCACCTCGGTGCCATCCGGATCTCGGCGCCCCACTGCAGATGAACTGCCTCCACATGGAGAAGCGGGAGAGGCTCGTTTGCGCCGCCTCCCCCCCCCCCTTCGGGCACCCCACGCCGACTTTCGGCGCAGCATTGTAGGATGGCCACACCAGTGCGGCAACTTGCTGGACACCACCTCGGTGCCAACCGAATCTCAGCGCCTTGTGTTGTCTTCCATTCCGAAAATATTGTTGGCAGCATTTTGAAAGGAAAGACAAACAGCCGTTTGTGGCCCTCACTACACCGTTCTCCTAGTGAGTCTCACATTGTTACATTTAGGAAGAATGTTGAAGAGTAGTATGTTGAAAATCTGAAGCCATTGTTATACAAACTCTCAACCAGCCTTGGATGGAAAAATCCTGAAGAATGTACAAACTGAAAACCAGTTTTTCTCTGTATAGCATCAGCAGCAACGCTTGAGTCAGCTTTGTGTGAAGCCGCCATTTTGATTCAATCAATAGCGTCCCCCTGCACACATTCAGGGACCTGGTCGTGTCTTCAGGTCAAACGGATTGTGGGACAAGATGCACAAAGGAAAAGGAAAAAAGTTCCGCCGGACCCCGGGAGGTGGCCGCCTATGTCATGGGCGATCTTAGGCCACACCAGGGCAATAGTGAAGCTGCAGCAGGTGCAAATAAGCTTCAGACAGTGTTACAAGCGCTGCTCAGAACTCTCAACTATGACACCACCTCGGTGCCATCCGGATCTTGGCGCCTTGTGCTGGTTCCGGCCTATTCACACATCGGTCCGCTACTGACGCCACCTCACAGGCCAACGGGGCACCCCACGCCGACTTTCGGCGCAGCATTTTAGGATGGCCACACCAGTGCGGCAAATTGCTGGACACCACCTCGGTGCCATCCAGATCTCGGCGCGTTGTGCTGCCTTTGGCCCCATTCGCACATCAGTCCGCTACTGACGCCATCTCACAGGCTAATGGGGCGCCCCACGCCGACTTTCAGCATTGTAGGATGACCACACCAGTACAGCAACTTGCTAGACATCACCTCGGTGCCATCCGGATCTCGGCGCCCCACTGCAGATGAAGTGCCTCTCAACTATGAAACCACCACTGTGACATCCGGATCTTGGCGCGTTGTGCTGCCTTCGGCCTATTCGCACATCGGTCCGCTACTGACGCCATCTCACAGGCTAATGGGGCGACCCACGCCGAGTTTCAGCATTGTAGGATGACCACACCAGTGCAGCAACTTGCTAGACATCACCTCGGTGCCATCCGGATCTCGGCGCCCCACTGCAGATGAAGTGCCTCTCAACTATGAAACCACCAGAAAACGCTTGAGTCAGCTTTGTGTGAAGCCGCCATTTTGATTCAATCAATAGCGTCCCCCTGCACACATTCAGGGACCTGGTCGTGTCTTCAGGTCAAACGAATTTGGGACAAGATGCAGAAAGGAAAAGGAAAAAAGTTCCGCCGGACCCCGGGAGGTGGCCGCCTATGTCATGGGCGATCTTAGGCCACACCAGGGCAATAGTGAAGCTGCAGCAGGTGCAAATAAGCTTCAGACAGTGTTACAAGCGCTGCTCAGAACTCTCAACTATGACACCACCTCGGTGCCATCCGGATCTTGGCGCCTTGTGCTGGTTCCGGCCTATTCACACATCGGTCCGCTACTGACGCCACCTCACAGGCCAACGGGGCACCCCACGCCGACTTTCGGCGCAGCATTGTAGGATGGCCACACCAGTGCGGCAAATTGCTGGACACCACCTCGGTGCCATCCAGATCTCGGCGCGTTGTGCTGCCTTCGGCCTATTCGCCACAAGTGCGCACGCAACTCAGCTGCATAGCGAGTGAAACACCAAGGGGCGCCCCACTGCAGCCGAGGAACCTCCATCTTGGGGGCGACGCACAGCATCACATTGCTTTCCAATGCAGTCAGATCCTCAAACAGCCCCCACTGACTGACGCGAACTCACAGGCCAACGGGGCGCCCCACGCCGACTTTCGGCGCAGCATTGTAGGATGGCCACACCAGTGCGGCAAGTTGCTGGACACCACCTCGGTGCCATCCGGATCTTGGCGCGTTGTGCTGCCTTTGGCCCCATTCGCACATCAGTCCGCTACTGACGCCATCTCACAGGCTAATGGGGCGCCCCACGCCGACTTTCAGCATTGTAGGATGACCACACCAGTACAGCAACTTGCTAGACATCACCTCGGTGCCATCCGGATCTCGGCGCCCCATTGCAGATGAAGTGCCTCTCAACTATGAAACCACCACTGTGACATCCGGATCTTGGCGCGTTGTGCTGCCTTCGGCCTATTCGCACATCGGTCCGCTACTGACGCCATCTCACAGGCTAATGGGGCGACCCACGCCGAGTTTCAGCATTGTAGGATGACCACACCAGTGCAGCAACTTGCTAGACATCACCTCGGTGCCATCCGAATCTTGGCATCTCAACGCCTAGTGGTATCTTCCATACAGAAAATATTGTTACGCTACCTTTGGCCCCATTCGCACATCAGTCCGCAACTTAGACATCACCTCGGTGCCATCCGGATCTTGGCATCTCAGCGCCTTGTGGTGTCAGTCAGAAAATATTGTTGCGCTGCCTTTGGCCCCATTCGCACATCAGTCCGCTACTGACACCATCTCACAGGCCAACAGGGCGCCCCACGCCGACTTTCAGCATTGTAGGATGGCCACACCAGTGCGGCAACTTACTAGACACCACCTCGGTGCCATCCGGATCTTGGCGCGTTGTGCTGCCTTCGGCCTATTCGCACATCGGTCCGCTACTGACGCAAACTCACAGGCCAACGGGGCGCCCCACGCCGACTTTCAACATTGTAGGATGGCCACACCAGTGCTGCAACTTGCTGGACACCACCTCGGTGCCATCCGGATCTTGGCGCGCTGTGTTGCCTTCGGCCTATTCGCACATCGGTCCGCTACTGACGCCGCCTCACGTGCCAACGTATTTTCTCCGCATTTTATACCCTATGCCGCATAACAGGTCATGTGACTTGTTTATAAAACTTTTCATTGGTTCATTTTACTTTTGGTTTCCTAATGATGGAAGGCTTGATCATGTGACCTAAAAACAACACTTTTCATTGGATGAAAACTTTTTTTTTTTCCAAACGATGAAAGCCCCACCTTGTTTCTGGATGTTTCAGACTGAAGCTGGCGTCAGCATGAGAGCACCACCATCTCGTAGCTCCGTCGTAGTCATTCCGCGAGCAATCATGGCAGCCGCTCCCCACCAGAAGCCTGCAGGAGTCGGGGCCCCCAAAACTTTTGATGAATTCTCAAGGCGGAGGGGACGCTTTCGAGAATGGGGTCCAAGACCTAGCAGACAAGCATCCGATTTCCAAGGTGTCCCAGGGCCATTTCAGTGGACCAGGCCCAAAAAGGAAAGAGCCTGCCGCCATTTTGAGAGTCCTGTGACAGCCGCCTATCGCTGCACCGCAAGAGTGGGCGCAACTCAGCTGAATTGCGGCTTTTGACACAGTGGACCAAAAACGGACGGAATGGCAACTGAAACGGTAAAGGGGCGCCCCACTACAACAGATGACACTCCACCTGGAGAGGCCCGTTCACGCCGCCTCCCCCGGGGCGCCCCACGCCGTTATTCGGAGCAGCATTGTAGGATACCAAAACCAGTGCGGCAACTTACTGGACATCACCTTGGTGCCATCGTTCTGCTGCCTTGGAACTATTCGCACAACAGTTTGCTACTGAAGACCCACCCCCCGCGACGCCCCACGCCGTTATTTGCTGGGTGGCAACTTACTAGACATCACTTTCGTGTCATCTAGATTTCAGCGCGTTCTGCTGCCTTGGAACTATTCGCACAACAGTTTGCTACTGATGACCCGCCCCACGCCGGAAATCTGGACGTTGTGCTGCGTTGGGACTATTCGCACAGCCGACCGCTACTTCGTTGTTTTTCCCTAAAAATGTTTATATGTTATTACTATTTTTGTTTTCTTGTATATATTTATAAATTATTAAAGTTTTATAATCTTACTACTTTGTCGGAGTGCTATATATTTTTAATGTGACACATAATTGTAAAAACTTTGATGTACAAAGAGTCATCCCTGGAATCTTCCGCTTCACGCTCGGTCCCCTCCCCAATCACAATACAGGATGGTTTTCAGATAATAGCAACGCTTCTGCTGTGACGGATCTCATCGAGTGTGGGCCTTGATCTACTATAACTCCTTTGAAGAGGGGTGAATCTTTACAGCTGTGGCCATAAACTACATCTGCAGGGCTAGCTGATACCCTAGGACCAGCCTGGACAATCGGACACAGAGGAAAAGGAGTGTCAGAGGGTGCAGTAGTGAATAGAGCGAAAGGGAGGTGTCGGGCGGGCACAGGGTGTGATTCTCAGGAAAGAGCAGCGCAGATGGGGGGAGGTTTATTACCCATGCATAAGACAGAGAGCGGGGGTGACCACTGCCTGGGGGAGATGCTTGCGAGGGTGGGGAGCCATGCTAAGGATCGACAGCGTGCACAGAGTGGGTCTGGTCAAGGCATCTAAAATGGCTGCCGTGCACGACAAAAGTGTAGCATTTGAAAAAAGACAAGATGGCGCAGACAATGTTTTTCAACACTTCCTGATTTCCTTCGAATCGAACGTTAACAGACGTTGGGGCATATTACCAAAGTTAAGCGATATTTATCCCTAACGATGCATTGCAAAGATTTTTTTACCGTCAGAAATTATCGCAGATAAACCTTGCTATTATCAAAGTTTATCGCAAATACGATAAAAACCGACCGCAATGCATTAATATCGCTGAAAACTCAGCGATATTCATGCATTACCGAGCTAATCCTCTTAGCCATGTTATCCACCTCCCATAGGATAACATGGCTAAGAACTGCTCAGGGCAGCTGTTACTTTTTGGAGATATTCGCGCTTATCTCGAATATTTCCAAAAGTTGATAATAGGAGATAGCGATGTTAGCGACTGTTTCCAGTCGCTAACATCTTGGCATGCCCACTTTGCATGTCATTAGTGATAAATATCACTCACATGCAAAGTGGGGCCCAAGATGGTCGCTATCTCCTACTAGCCGTCGCTAACTGGTGTTAGCAACAGCTAGGTAATACAGATATAATTTTATCTCCGCGAAGCGGAGCGCTGTTACAGATATATATCTTTTTTTGAACGTTAATTTCTCAAAATCCACTGAAGCACATATATTGAGACCTAGCAAAGGCACATCGGGCTACCAGTCCCTACAATTTTGCCAAGTTTCGTGCAAATCCATTCAGCCGTAAGATTATTATTATAATTTTTTTTTTTTGCCCCGCGGGGCCCTTTTAAAACCTCCACATCAAACCTAGGGGGTCAGCGAGGATCTACTATTCCCCCTTATGGTCATTTGCCCCTTCGCTTTGGCCTCCTCTTGTCTCTCGATCCTACCGAGAGACAAGATGGCGGCCACTAAGGACTGTTTGCGGCCACTACGGACTGTTTGGAATGTTGACAGACGCCGGAGAACCAATCAGCTTCGCTTCACAAAGCTCCGTTGCGCGAAAAGTACGCGTCCTAGGCCGCTGCCCGGTCCGCGCTTACAGATATATATCTTTTTTTAAACGTTAATTTCTCAAAATCCACTGGAGCACATATATTGAGACCTACAAAAGGCACATCGGGCTACCAGTCCCTACAATTTTGCAAATCCATTCAGCCGTTCGGGCTAAAAGTGAGGCCAACCGCCCTATGGAAATTAACATGGGAAAAACGCGTCTCGGCCCCCCCTTGACGAACCCCCCCCAAATTTTCAAAGGCTGCTCAGAAACAAAATGTGCCATTTTCCTGAAAATTTCAGCCAATTCCGTCCACAAACGGCAAAGTTATTAGACATAGAATTTTCAAAAATCCCATAGAGAAAAAATCCTAACTATATATACCTACTGGCGACCGCCAGTAGGTAATATATATATATATATATATATACATACATATATAAACATATATAATCTGTATATCTATATAAATACAAATATAAATGCATGCATACATATACATATATGCATACAGATGCATGTTATGTACATGAAAGTTTAAAAAACACTAATAAAAGCAAAGCTAAAAGGCCACCTCATTACAAACAGAATGGCTTTAACTTAAACGAGGGCGAGATCTATTGCATTTTCAATACTTGTTTACTTTGGTTCCATCAAGAAGGCATTCAGATGTGTCACACATGTGCCATAAATTCTGAATGTTAGCACTCTAGTTGCTCATTAGATCACTGTAGTAAAGCTACTGCTCACCAGGGAAGTCTGCTGCTGGTATTCAAAGTGCATGTTTCAGTCTGCATGTCAGAATTTTTTAATGAAATGGAAGAGGATTTGAGAAGTCACTCAAAATGATCCCTAATTTTCCTTTCTGAAGCACTAATCATACTTTCTATGGCAAAATGAACCCCCTCATTTTGTTCCTTTTTAAATTAAATGTTTTCAGACTTACCACTTCATTCCAATCAAGATGGCTTCTGGTGTGCCATACTTTTGTCATAAGTAAGACTGTTAGCGCTCTAGTTGTTCTTTAGAACACTCTGGGACATTCTGTCATTGGGCTATACTTGGGCTACATCTGGGTGATATTTGGGCTACATTTAGGCTCTTTTGTCTCTGGTGGCCATCTTGGGAGACTGTATGTCAGAATTGTTTAATGAAATTGAAGAGGATTTGAGAAGTCACTCAAAATGTGCCCTAATTTTTCTTTCTGCAGCACTAATCATACTTTCTATGGCAAAATATACCCCCTCAATTTTTTCCTTTTTAAATCAAATGTTTTAAGAGTTACCACTTTATTCCAATCAAGATGGCTTCAGGTAATAAGTAGGACTGTTAGCGCTCTAGTTGTTCTTTAGAACACTCTGGGACATTCTGTCATTGGGCTATACTTGGGCTACATCTGGGTGATATTTGGGCTACATTTGGGCTCTTTTGTCTCTGGTGGCCATCTTGGGAGACTGCATGTCAGAATTTTTTAATGAAATAGAAGAGGATTTGAAAAGTCACTCAAAATGTGCCCTAATTTTTCTTTCTGCAGCACTAATAATACTTTCTATGGCATAATATACCTCCTCATTTTGTTCCTTTTTAAATTAAATGTTTTAAGAGTTACCACTTTATTCCCATCACGATGGCTTCAGGTGTGCTATGCCTTTGTAATAAGTAGGACTGTTAGCGCTCTAGTTGTTCTTTAGAACACTCAAGGAGGCTGCAGTAGAACACAAAGGAATCAACTGACAGTCTCTGTCCTTGTTGGATGTACATGTTTTACTGAGAATGTCCGACTTCATTCTCACATGACTGAGAAAGATAATGTGAATTTACAGAAAATATGCTTTCAGTTTAGCTTATAGATCCCCTTCCAAACCACTGTGGGAAAATCATGAGATATTAGTTTTCTTTCAAACATGATTCATGATATCACAGCAGAAGGCTTTTTCACATGGTAAAATCACCTTAGAACACACCACAATTCCTAAAATGAGTATGGTACCATCAACACATGATGTATAATGTAACTAAAGCCCTAAAACCCTCTATTAACTACAATGCTTTTTAATGAGATGCTATCGTGTATATTGGTCCCAAGATGGCTGCCAACGCTTCTTGGATGAAGTGCTGACAGCCAATCAGATCAGATGTGTGGTTAGGCTCCGCCCAGATATATATATTTTTTTGAACCTAAATTACTCAAAATCCACTGGAGCACATATCTTGAGACATAGCAAAGGCACATCGGGCTACCAGTCCCTACAATTTTGCCAAGTTTTGTGGAAATCCATTCAGCCGTTCGGGCTAAAAGTGAGTCCAACAGCCCTATGGAAATGAACATGGGGAAAACAGGTTTTGGGACCCCCCTTTTATCTCGGCCCCCACTTGACGAATCCCCCCAAACTTTCAGGGAAGGAGCGGAGCGCAGCGAGGCAAATTTAAGGAAAATTACAGGCAGATTCCTCAACCGGCGCCAAAGTTATTCACAATAGAATGTTGCGGATTTCCTATA